>NW_027639883.1:0-272450 GCF_949606895.1 Notothenia rossii
GCTTAATTCTCTCAAAAAGTTACTGGAAGATACGTTCTTTGTGATTTTGAGGCTATTTCAGTGAAACAAGGCCGTTTTGAACATTTGACAGATTTATGCTAATTCTCTCAAAAGGTTACTGAAAGATACATTCTTTGTGATTTTGAGGCTATTTCAGTGAAACAAGGCCGTTTTGAACATTTGACAGATTTATGCTTAATTCTCTCAAAAGGTTACTGAAAAATACATTCTTTGTGATTTCGAGGCTATTTCATTGAAACAAGGCCGTTTTGAACATTTAACAGATTTCTGCTTAATCTTTCAAAAAGTTACTGAAAGATGATACATTCTTTGTGATTTTGAGTCTATTTCAGTGAAACAAGGCCCTTTTGAACATTAAACAGATTTATGCTTAATTCTCTCAAAAAGTTACAGGAAGATATGTTCTTTGTGATTTTGAGGCTATTTCAGTGAAACAAGACTGTTTTGAACATTTGACAGATTTATGCTTAATTCTCTCAAAGGGTTACTGAAAAATACATTCTTGCAGAAAAAAGCTGAACACTTTTACATTCTTTGAGATTTTGAGGCTATTTCAGTGAAACAAGGCTGTTTTGAACATTTGACAAACGTATTCTTAATTCTCTCAAAAAGTTACTGAAAGATACATTCTTTGTGATTTCGAGGCTATTTCATTGAAACAAGGCCGTTTTGAACATTTAACAGATTTCTGCTTAATTCTCTCAAAAAGTTACTGAAAGATGCATTCTTTGTGATTTTGAGGCTATTTCAGTGAAACAAGGACGTTTTTAACATTTGACAGATTTATGCTTAATTCTCTCAAAAAGTTACTGAAAGATACATTCTTGCAGAAAAAAGCTGACCACTTTTACATTTATGCTTAATTCTCTCAAAAAGTTACTGGAAGATACATTCTTTGTGATTTTGAAGCTATTTCAGTGAAACAAGGCCGTTTTGAACATTTGACAGATTTATGTTTAATTCTCTCAAAAGGTTACTGAAAAATACATTCTTGCAGAAAAAAGCTGAACACTTCTACATTCTTTGAGATTTTGAGGCTATTTCAGTGAAACAAGGCTGTTTTGACCATTTGACAAACATATTCTTAATTCTCTCAAAAAGTTACTGAAAGATACATTCTTTGTGATTTCGAGGCTATTTCATTGAAACAAGGCCGTTTTGAAAATTTAACAGATTTATGCTTAATTCTCTGAAAAAGTTACTGAAAGATTTACTCTTTGTGATTTTGAGGCTATTTCATTGAAACAAGGCCGTTTTGAACATTTAACAGATTTATGCTTAATTCTCTCAAAAAGTTACTGAAAGATACATTCTTTGTGATTTTGAGGCTATTTCAGTGAAACAAGGCTGTTTTGAACATTTGACAAACGTATTCTTAATTCTCTCAAAAAGTTACTGAAAGACAAGAATGTTCTTGTGGAAAAAACCTGACCACTTTTAAATTTATGCTTAATTCTCTCAAAAAGTTACTGAAAGATACATTCTTTGTGATTTCGAGGCTATTTCATTGAAACAAGGCCGTTTTGAACATTTAACAGATTTCTGCTTAATTCTCTCAAAAAGTTACTGAAAGATTTATTATTTGTGATTTTGAGGCTATTTCATTGAAACAAGGCCGTTTTGAACATTTAACAGATTTATGCTTAATTCTCTCAAAAAGTTACTGAAAGATACATTCTTTGTGATTTTGAGGCTATTTCAGTGAAACAAGGCCGTTTTTAACATTTAACAGATTTATGCTTAATTCTCTCAAAAAGTTACTGAAAGATGCATTCTTTGTGATTTTGAGGCTATTTCATTGAAACAAGGCCGTTTTTAACATTTAACAGATTTATGCTTAATTCTCTCAAAAAGTTACTGAAAGATACATTCTTTGTGATTTTGAGGGTATTTCACTGAAACAAGGCCGTTTTGAACATTTGACAGATGTATGCTTAATTCTCTCAGAAAGTCACTGAAAGATAGACTTTTGTGGATTAAAGTGAAGAACTTTGTTTTTGTAGATCTCATCAAGAATCTGACTCTTAATGGCAATTTGTGATTTTAAGGCTATTTTAGTGAAACAAGGCCGTTTTGAACATTTAACAGATTTATGCTTAATTCTCTCAAAAGGTTACTGAAAGATGCATTCTTTGTGATTTTGAGGCTATTTCAGTGAAACAAGGCCGTTTTTAACATTTAACAGATTTATGCTTAATTCTCTCAAAAAGTTACTGAAAGATGCATTCTTTGTGATTTTGAGGCTATTTCAGTGAAACAAGGCCGTTTTGAACATCTGACAGATTTATGCTTAATTCTCTCAAAAAGTTACTGAAAGATACATTCTTTGTGATTTTGAGGCTATTTCAGTGAAACAAGGCCGTTTTGAACATTTGACAGATTTATGCTTAATTCTCTCAAAAAGTTACTGAAAAATACATTCTTGCAGAAAAATTTGAACACTTCTACATTCTTTGAGATTTTGAGGCTATTTCAGTGAAACAAGGCTGTTTTGAACATTTGACAAACGTATTCTTAATTCTCTCAAAAAGTTACTGAAAGATAGATTCTTTGTGATTTCGAGGCTATTTCATTGAAACAAGGCCGTTTTGAACATTTAACAGATTTCTGCTTAATTCTCTCAAAAAGTTACTGAAAGATACATTCTTTGTGATGTTGAGGCTATTTCATTGAAACAAGGCCGTTTTGAACATTTAACAGATTTCTGCTTAATTCTCTCAAAAAGTTACTGAAAGATGATACATTCTTTGTGATTTTGAGGCTATTTCAGTGAAACAAGGCCGTTTTTAACATTTAACAGATTTATGCTTAATTCTCTCAAAAAGTTACTGAAAGATACATTCTTTGTGATTTTGAGGCTATTTCAGTGAAACAAGGCTGCTTTGAACATTTGACAAACGTATTCTTAATTCTCTCAAAAGGTTACTGAAAGACAAGAATGTTCTTGTGGAAAAAACCTGACCACTTTTAAATTTATGCTTAATTCTCTCAAAAAGTTACTGAAAGATACATTCTTTGTGATTTCGAGGCTATTTCATTGAAACAAGGCCGTTTTGAACATTTAACAGATTTCTGCTTAATTCTCTCAAAAAGTTACTGAAAGATGATACATTCTTTGTGATTTTGAGGCTATTTCAGTGAAACAAGGCCGTTTTGAACATTTGACAGATTTATGCTTAATTCTCTCAAAATGTTACTGAAAAATACATTCTTGCAGAAAAAAGCTGAACACTTCTACATTCTTTGAGATTTTGAGGCTATTTCAGTGAAACAAGGCTGTTTTGAACATTTGACAGATTTATGCTTAATTCTCTCAAAAAGTTACTGAAAGATGCATTCTTTGTGATTTTGAGGCTATTTCAGTGAAACAAGGCCGTTTTGAACATTTAACAGATTTATGCTTAATTCTCTCAAAAAGTTACTGAAAGATACATTCTTTGTGATTTTGAGGCGTTGCTGCATGCAGCAGCTGCGTGTGTGTGTAAACTGCCCCTCCCCTTCGCAAGCAGGCGGGGGAGAGAGAGATGTTTCGTCTCGATGTACACATGCTATGACTCCGGGGGTACTTCCATTCGCTTCGTCTTGATCTGTTGATGTTATTTCATGTCTCGTTTGTCCATTGTGACGGTGGGAAAGCCAGGGAAATGTCCCGGAGATATACTGAGAAATCTTTGTAACAGCATTTTCCTGCGATCACAGCTGTTCACAGCTACGAGGCTGGGACCGCTTCCATTCGCTTCGTCTTGATCTGTAGATGTTATTTCATGTCTCATTTGTTCATTTTGATGGAGAAAAAGTTGTACATTTAGTGAATTCAGAGTGTCTAAGATGCACAAGTAGGCATATTTGAGTACTCAAGTCCAGTGACTCACTGCGTTAAAGCTCGCCCCTGGATGCGGTTGGTCGCGGGTTCGAATCCATGCTGTGGCATACTTTTTTTCATTTTCACCCTTTTTCTATGGATCTCCAAAAAGTCAACTTTGACTTTTTCTGAGTCTGGAGGAATTCAAGGGGAGTTTTCAAGGGACTCTACCCGCCTTATGAGGCACTATTTTCGAATACTTTTTTTCATTTTCACCCTTTTTCTATGGATCTCCAAAAAGTGATCTTTTACATTTTCTGAGTCTGGAGGAATTCAAGGGGAGTTTTCAGGGGAGTGCGTTCTCTCTGCCATCTCCTCCCTGTGTGTGCGTTGCTGCATGCAGCAGCTGTGTATGTGTGTAAACTGCCCCTCCCCCTCGCAAGCAGGCGGGGGAGAGAGAGATGTTTCGTCTCGATTTACACAGGCTATGACTCCGGGGGTACTTCCATTCGCTTCGTCTTGATCTGTATATGTTATTTAATGTCTCATTTTTTCATTGTGGTGGAGAAAAAGTTGTACATTTAGTGAATTCAGAGTGTCTAAGATGCACAAGTAGGCATGTTTGAGTACTCAGGTCCAGTGGCTCACTGCGTTAACGCTCGCCCCTGGATGCGGTTGGTCGCGTGTTCGAATCCATGCTGTGGCATACTTTTTTTCATTTTCACCCTTTTTCTATGGATCTCCAAAAAGTGATCTTTTACATTTTCTGAGTCTGGAGGAATTCAAGGGGAGTTTTCAGGGGAGTGCATTCTCTCTGCCATCTCCTCCCTGTGTGTGCGTTGCTGCATGCAGCAGCTGCGTGTGTGTGTAAACTGCCCCTCCCCCTCGCAAGCAGGCGGGGGAGAGAGAGATGTTTCATCTCGATTTACACATGCTATGACTCCGCGGGTACTTCCATTCGCTTCGTCTTGATCTGTTGATGTTATTTCATGTCTCGTTTGTCCATTGTGACGGTGGGAAAGCCAGGGAAATGTCCCGGAGATATACTGAGAAATCTTTGTAACAGCATTTTCCTGCGATCACAGCTGTTCACAGCTACGAGGCTGGGACCGCTTCCATTCGCTTCGTCTTGATCTGTAGATGTTATTTCATGTCTCATTTGTTCATTTTGATGGATAAAAAGTTGTACATTTAGTGAATTCAGAGTGTCTAAGATGCACAAGTAGGCATGTTTGAGTACTCAGGTCCAGTGGCTCACTGCGTTAACGCTCGCCCCTGGATGCGGTTGGTCGCGTGTTAGAATCCATGCTGTGGCATACTTTTTTTCATTTTCCCCCTTTTTCTATGGATCTCCAAAAAGTCAACTTTGACTTTTTCTGAGTCTGGAAGAATTCAAGGGGAGTTTTCAAGGGACTCTACCCGCCTTATGAGGCACTATTTTCGAATACTTTTCTCCATTTTCACCCTTTTTCTATGGATCTCCAAAAAGTGATCTTTTACATTTTTTGAATCTGGAGGAATTCAAGGGGAGTTTTCAGGGGAGTGCGTTCTCTCTGCTATCTCATCCCTGTGTGTGCTTTGCTGCATGCAGCAGCTGCGTGTGTGTGTAAACTGCCCCTCCCCCTCGCAAGCAGGCGGGGGAGAGAGAGATGTTTCATCTCGATTTACACATGCTATGACTCCGGGGGTACTTCCATTCGCTTCGTATTGATCTGTTGATGTTATTTCATGTCTCGTTTGTCCATTGTGACGGTGGGAAAGCCAGGAAAATGTCCCGGAGATATACTGAGAAATCTTTGTAACAGCATTTTCCTGCGACCAAAGCTGTTCACAGCTACGATGCTGGGACCGCTTCCATTCGCTTCGTCTTGATCTGGAGATGTTATTTCATGTCTCATTTGTTCATTTTGATGGAGAAAAGGTTGTACATTTAGTGAATTCAGAGTGTCTAAGATGCACAAGTAGGCATGTTTGAGTACTCAGGTCCAGTGGCTCACTGCGTTAACGCTCGCCCCTGGATGCGGTTGGTCGCGTGTTCCAATCCATGCTGTGGAATACTTTTTTTCATTTTCACCATTTTTCTATGGATCTCCAAAAAGTGATCTTTTACATTTTTTGAGTCTGGAGGAATTCAAGGGGAGTTTTCAGGGGAGTGCGTTCTCTCTGCCCTCTCCTCCCTGTGTGTGCGTTGCTGCATGCAGCAGCTGCGTGTGTGTGTAAACTGCACCTCCCCCTCGAAAGCAGGCGGGGGAGAGAGAGATGTTTCGTCTCGATTTACACATGCTATGACTCCGGGGGTACTTCCATTCGCTTCGTCTTGATCTGTTGATGTTATTTCATGTCTCGTTTGTCCATTGTGACGGTGGGAAAGCCAGGGAAATGTCCCGGAGATATACTGAGAAATCTTTGTAACAGCATTTTCCTGCGATCACAGCTGTTCACAGCTACGAGGCTGGGACCGCTTCCATTCGCTTCGTCTTGATCTGTAGATGTTATTTAATGTCTCATTTGTTCATTTTGATGGAGAACAAGTTTAGTGAATTCAGAGTGTCTAAGATGCACAAGTAGGCATGTTTGAGTACTCAGGTCCAGTGGCTCACTGCGTTAACGCTCGCCCCTGGATGCGGTTGGTCGCGTGTTCGAATCCATGCTGTGACATACTTTTTTTCATTTTCACCCTTTTTCTATGGATCTCCAAAAAGTCAACTTTGACTTTTTCTGAGTCTGGAGGAATTCAAGGGGAGTTTTCAAGGGACTCTACCCGCCTTATGAGGCACTATTTTCGAATACTTTTTTCCATTTTCAACCTTTTTCTATGGATCTCCAAAAAGTGAACTTTTACATTTTCTGAGTCTGGAGGAATTCAAGGGGAGCTTTCAGGGGAGTGCGTTCTCTCTGCCATCTCCTCCCTCTGTGTGCGTTGCTGCATGCAGCAGCTGCGTGTGTGTGTAAACTGCCCCTCCCCTTCGCAAGCAGGCGGGGGAGAGAGAGATGTTTTGTCTCGATTTACACATGCTATGACTCCGGGGGTACTTCCATTCGCTTTGTCTTGATCTGTTGATGTTATTTCATGTCTCGTTTGTCCATTGTGACGGTGGGAAAGCAAGGGAAATGTCCCGGAGATATACTGAGAAATCTTTGTAACAGCATTTTCCTGCGATCACAGCTGTTCACAGCTACGAGGCTGGGACCGCTTCCATTCGCTTCGTCTTGATCTGTAGATGTTATTTCATGTCTCGTTTGTTCATTTTGATGGAGAAAAAGTTGTACATTTAGTGAATTCAGAGTGTCTAAGATGCACAAGTAGGCATATTTGAGTACTCAAGTCCAGTGACTCACTGCGTTAACGCTCGCCCCTGGATGCGGTTGGTCGCGTGTTCGAATCCATGCTGTGGCATACTTTTTTTCATTTTCACCCTTTTTTTTTGGATCTCCAAAAAGTCAACTTTGACTTTTTCTGAGTCTGGAGGAATTCAAGGGGAGTTTTCAAGGGACTCTACCCGCCTTATGAGGCACTATTTTCGAATACTTTTTTTCATTTTCACCCTTTTTCTATGGATCTCCAAAAAGTGAACTTTTACATTTTCTGAGTCTGGAGGAATTCAAGGGGAGTTTTCAGGGCAGTGCGTTCTCTCTGCCATCTCCTCCCTCTGTGTGCGTTGCTGCATGCAGCAGCTGCGTGTGTGTGTAAACTGCCCCTCCCCTTCGCAAGCAGGCGGGGGAGAGAGAGATGTTTTGTCTCGATTTACACATGCTATGACTCCGAGGGTACTTCCATTCGCTTCGTCTTGATCTGTTGATGTTATTTCATGTCTCGTTTGTCCATTGTGACGGTGGGAAAGCCAGGGAAATGTCCCGGAGATATACTGAGAAATCTTTGTAACAGCATTTTCCTGCGATCACAGCTGTTCACAGCTACGAGGCTGGGACCGCTTCCATTCGCTTCGTCTTGATCTGTAGATGTTATTTCATGTCTCATTTGTTCATTTTGATGGAGAAAAAGTTGTACATTTAGTGAATTCAGAGTGTCTAAGATGCACAATTAGGCATATTTGAGTACTCAAGTCCAGTGACTCACTGCGTTAACGCTCGCCCCTGGATGCGGTTGGTCGCGTGTTCGAATCCATGCTGTGGCATACTTTTTTTCATTTTCACCCTTTTTCTATGGATCTCCAAAAAGTCAACTTTGACTTTTTCTGAGTCTGGAGGAATTCAAGGAGAGTTTTCAAGGGACTCTACCCGCCTTATGAGGCACTATTTTCGAATACTTTTTTTCATTTTCACCCTTTTTCTATGGATCTCCAAAAAGTGATCTTTTACATTTTCTGAGTCTGGAGGAATTCAAGGGGAGTTTTCAGGGGAGTGCGTTCTCTCTGCCATCTCCTCCCTGTGTGTGCGTTGCTGCATGCAGCAGCTGCGTGTGTGTGTAAACTGCCCCTCCCCTTCGCAAGCAGGCGGGGGAGAGAGAGATGTTTCGTCTCGATTTACACAGGCTATGACTCCGGGGGTACTTCCATTCGCTTCGTCTTGATCTGTATATGTTATTTAATGTCTCATTTGTCCATTGTGACGGTGGGAAAGCCAGGGAAATGTCCCGGAGATATACTGAGAAATCTTTGTAACAGCATTTTCCTGTGATCACAGCTGTTCACAGCTACGAGGTTGGGACCGCTTCCATTCGCTTCGTCTTTATCTGTAGATGTTATTTCATGTCTCATTTGTTCATTTTGATGGAGAAAAAGTTGTACATTTAGTGAATTCAGAGTGTCTAAGATGCACAAGGAGGCATGTTTGAGTACTCAGGTCCAGTGGCTCACTGCGTTAACGCTCGACCCTGGATGCGGTTGGTCGCGTGTTCGAATCCATGCTGTGGCATACTTTTTTTCATTTTCACCCTTTTCTATGGATCTCCAAAAAGTCAACTTTGACTTTTTCTGAGCCTGGAGGAATTCAAGGGGAGTTTTCAAGGGACTCTACCCGCCTTATGAGGCACTATTTTCAAATACTTTTTTTCATTTTCACCCTTTTTCTATGGATCTCCAAAAAGTGATCTTTTACATTTTCTGAGTCTGGGGAATTCAAGGGGAGTTTTCAGGGGAGTGCGTTCTCTCTGCCATCTCCTCCCTGTATGTGCGTTGCTGCATGCAGCAGCTGTGTGTGTGTGTAAACTGCCCCTCCCCCTCGCAAGCAGGCGGGGGAGAGAGAGATGTTTCGTCTCGATTTACAAATGCTATGACTCCGGGGGTACTTCCATTAGCTTCGTCTTGATCTGTTGATGTTATTTCATGTCTCATTTGTTCATTTTGATGGAGAAAAAGTTGTACATTTAGTGAATTCAGAGTGTCTAAGATGCACAAGTAGGCATGTTTGAGTACTCAGGTCCAGTGGCTCACTGCGTTAACGCTCGCCCCTGGATGCGGTTGGTCGCGTGTTCGAATCCATGCTGTGGTATACTTTTTTTCATTTTCACCCTTTTTCTATGGATCTCCAAAAAGTCAACTTTGACTTTTTCTGAGCCTGGAGGAATTCAAGGGGAGTTTTCAAGGGACTCTACCCGCCTTATGAGGCACTATTTTCGAATACTTTTTTTCATTTTCACCCTTTTTCTATGGATCTCCAAAAAGTGAACTTTTACATTTTCTGAGTCTGGAGGAATTCAAGGGGAGTTTTCAGGGGAGTGCGTTCTCTCTGCCATCTCCTCCCTGTGTGTGCGTTGCTGCATGCAGCAGCTGCGTGTGTGTGTAAACTGCCCCTCCCCTTCGCAAGCAGGCGGGGGAGAGAGAGATGTTTCGTCTCGATTTACACATGCTATGACTCCGGGGGTACTTTCATTCGCTTCGTCTTGATCTGTTGATGTTATTTCATGTCTCGTTTGTCCATTGTGTCGGTGGAAAAGCCAGGGAAATGTCCCGGAGATATACTGAGAAATCTTTGTAACATCATTTTCCTGCGATCACAGCTGTTCACAGCTACGAGGCTGGGACCGCTTCCATTCGCTTCGTCTTGATCTATAGATGTTATTTCATGTCTCATTTGTTCATTTTGATGGAGAAAAAAATGTACATTTAGTGAATGCAGAGTGTCTAAGATGCACAAGTAAGCATGTTTGAGTACTTAGGTCCAGTGGCTCACTGCGTTAACGCTCGCCCCTGGATGCGGTTGGTCGCGTGTTCGAATCCATGCTGTGGCATACTTTTTTTTAATTTTCAACCTTTTTCTATGGATCTCCAAAAAGTAAACTTTGACTTTTTCTGAGTCTGGAGGAATTCAAGGGGAGTTTTCAAGGGACTCTACCCGCCTTATGAGGCACTATTTTCGAATATTTTTTTTCATTTTCACCCTTTTTCTATGGATCTCCAAAAAGTGAACTTTTACATTTTCTGAGTCTGGAGGAATTCAAGGGGAGTTTTCAGGGGAGTGCGTTCTCTCTGCCATCTCCTCCCTGTGTGTGCGTTGCTGCATGCAGCAGTTGCGTGTGTGTGTAAACTGCCCCTCCCCTTCGCAAGCAGGCGGGGGAGAGAGAGATGTTTCGTCTCGATTTACACATGCTATGACTCCGGGGGTACTTTCATTCGCTTCGTCTTGATCTGTTGATGTTATTTCATGTCTCGTTTGTCCATTGTGTCGGTGGAAAAGCCAGGGAAATGTCCCGGAGATATACTGAGAAATCTTTGTAACAGCATTTTCCTGCGATCACAGCTGTTCACAGCTACGAGGCTGGGACCGCTTCCATTCGCTTCGTCTTGATCTGTAGATGTTATTTCATGTCTCATTTGTTCATTTTGATGGAGAAAAAGTTGTACATTTAGTGAATGCAGAGTGTCTAAGATGCACAAGTAAGCATGTTTGAGTACTTAGGTCCAGTGGCTCACTGCGTTAACGCTCGCCCCTGGTCGCGTGTTCGAATCCATGCTGTGGCATACTTTCTTTCATTTTCACCCTTTTTCTATGGATCTCCAAAAAGTCAACTTTGACTTTTTCTGAGTCTGGAGGAATTCAAGGGGAGTTTTCAAGGGACTCTACCCGCCTTATGAGGCACTATTTTCGAATACTTTTTTTCAATTTCACCCTTTTTCTATGGATCTCCAAAAAGTGAACTTTTACATTTTCTGAGTCTGGAGGAATTCAAGGGGAGTTTTCAGGGGAGTGCGTTCTCTCTGCCATCTCCTCCCTGTGTGTGCGTTGCTGCATGCAGCAGCTGCGTGTGTGTGTAAACTGCCCCTCCCCTTCGCAAGCAGGCGGGGGAGAGAGAGATGTTTCGTCTCGATGTACACATGCTATGACTCCGGGGGTACTTCCATTCGCTTCGTCTTGATCTGTTGATGTTATTTCATGTCTCGTTTGTCCATTGTGACGGTGGGAAAGCCAGGGAAATGTCCCGGAGATATACTGAGAAATCTTTGTAACAGCATTTTCCTGCGATCACAGCTGTTCACAGCTACGAGGCTGGGACCGCTTCCATTCACTTCGTCTTGATCTGTAGATGTTATTTCATGTCTCATTTGTTCATTTTGATGGAGAAAAAAATGTACATTTAGTGAATGCAGAGTGTCTAAGATGCACAAGTAAGCATGTTTGAGTACTCAGGTCCAGTGGCTCACTGCGTTAACGCTCGCCCCTGGATGCGGTTGGTCGCGTGTTCGAATCCATGCTGTGGCATACTTTTTTTTAATTTTCACCCTTTTTCTATGGATCTCCAAAAAGTAAACTTTGACTTTTTCTGAGTCTGGAGGAATTCAAGGGGAGTTTTCAAGGGACTCTACCCGCCTTATGAGGCACTATTTTTGAATATTTTTTTTCATTTTCACCCTTTTTCTATGGATCTCCAAAAAGTGAACTTTTACATTTTCTGAGTCTGGAGGAATTCAAGGGGAGTTTTCAGGGGAGTGCGTTCTCTCTGCCATCTCCTCCCTGTGTGTGCGTTGCTGCATGCAGCAGTTGCGTGTGTGTGTAAACTGCCCCTCCCCTTCGCAAGCAGGCGGGGGAGAGAGAGATGTTTCGTCTCGATTTACACATGCTATGACTCCGGGGGTACTTTCATTCGCTTCGTCTTGATCTGTTGATGTTATTTCATGTCTCGTTTGTCCATTGTGTCGGTGGAAAAGCCAGGGAAATGTCCCGGAGATATACTGAGAAATCTTTGTAACAGCATTTTCCTGCGATCACAGCTGTTCACAGCTACGAGGCTGGGACCGCTTCCATTCGCTTCGTCTTGATCTGTAGATGTTATTTCATGTCTCATTTGTTCATTTTGATGGACAAAAAGTTGTACATTTAGTGAATGCAGAGTGTCTAAGATGCACAAGTAAGCATGTTTGAGTACTTAGGTCCAGTGGCTCACTGCGTTAACGCTCGCCCCTGGTCGCGTGTTCGAATCCATGCTGTGGCATACTTTTTTTCATTTTCACCCTTTTTCTATGGATCTCCAAAAGTCAACTTTGACTTTTTCTGAGTCTGTAGGAATTCAAGGGGAGTTTTCAAGGGACTCTACCGGCCTTATGAGGCACTATTTTCGAATATTTGTTTTCATTTTCACCCTTTTTCTATGGATCTCCAAAAAGTGAACTTTTACATTTTCTGAGTCTGGAGGAATTCAAGGGGAGTTTTCAGGGGAGTGCGTTCTCTCTGCAATCTCCTCCCTGTGTGTGCGTTGCTGCATGCAGCAGCTGCGTGTGTGTGTAAACTGCCCCTCCCCTTCGCAAGCAGGCGGGGGAGAGAGAGATGTTTCGTCTCGATTTATACATGCTATGACTCCGGGGGTACTTCCATTCGCTTCGTCTTGATCTGTTGATGTTATTTCATGTCTCGTTTGTCCATTGTGTCGGTGGGAAAGCCAGGGAAATGTCCCGGAGATATACTGAGAAATCTTTGTAACAGCATTTTCCTGCGATCACAGCTGTTCACAGCTACGAGGCTGGGACCGCTTCCATTCGCTTCGTCTTGATCTGTAGATGTTATTTAATGTCTCATTTGTTCATTTTGATGGAGAAAAAGTTGTACATTTAGTGAATTCAGAGTGTCTAAGATGCACAAGTAGGCATGTTTGAGTACTCAGGTCCAGTGGCTCACTGCGTTAACGCTCGCCCCTGGATGGGGTTAATCGCGTGTTCGAATCCATGCTGTGGCATACTTTTTTTTAATTTTCACCCTTTTTCTATGGATCTCCAAAAAGTAAACTTTGACTTTTTCTGAGTCTGGAGGAATTCAAGGGGAGTTTTCAAGGGACTCTACCCGCCTTATGAGGCACTATTTTCGAATATTTTTTTTCATTTTCACCCTTTTTCTATGGATCTCCAAAAAGTGAACTTTTACATTTTCTGAGTCTGGAGGAATTCAAGGGGAGTTTTCAGGGGAGTGCGTTCTCTCTGCCATCTCCTCCCTGTGTGTGCGTTGCTGCATGCAGCAGCTGCGTGTGTGTGTAAACTGCCCCTCCCCCTCGCAAGCATGCGGGGGAGAGAGAGATGTTTCGTCTCGATGTACACATGCTATGACTCCGGGGGTACTTCCATTCGCTTCGTCTTGATCTGTTGATGTTATTTCATGTCTCGTTTGTCCATTGTGACGGTGGGAAAGCCAGGGAAATGTCCCGGAGATATACTGAGAAATCTTTGTAACAGCATTTTCCTGCGATCACAGCTGTTCACAGCTACGAGGCTGGGACCGCTTCCATTCGCTTCGTCTTGATCTGTAGATGTTATTTCATGTCTCATTTGTTCATTTTGATGGAGAAAAAAATGTACATTTAGTGAATGCAGAGTGTCTAAGATGCACAAGTAAGCATGTTTGAGTACTTAGGTCCAGTGGCTCACTGCGTTAACGCTCGCCCCTGGTCGCGTGTTCGAATCCATGCTGTGGCATACTTTTTTTCATTTTCACCCTTTTTCTATGGATCTCCAAAAGTCAACTTTGACTTTTTCTGAGTCTGTAGGAATTCAAGGGGAGTTTTCAAGGGACTCTACCGGCCTTATGAGGCACTATTTTCGAATATTTGTTTTCATTTTCACCCTTTTTCTATGGATCTCCAAAAAGTGAACTTTTACATTTTCTGAGTCTGGAAGAATTCAAGGGGAGTTTTCAGGGGAGTGCGTTCTCTCTGCCATCTCCTCCCTGTGTGTGCGTTGCTGCATGCAGCAGCTGCGTGTGTGTGTAAACTGCCCCTCCCCTTCGCAAGCAGGCGGGGGAGAGAGAGATGTTTCGTCTCGATTTACACATGCTATGACTCCGGGGGTACTTTCATTCGCTTCGTCTTGATCTGTTGATGTTATTTCATGTCTCGTTTGTCCATTGTGTCGGTGGGAAAGCCAGGGAAATGTCCCGGAGATATACTGAGAAATCTTTGTAAGAGCATTTTCCTGCGATCACAGCTGTTCACAGCTACGAGGCTGGGACCGCTTCCATTCGCTTCGTCTTGATCTGTAGATGTTATTTCATGTCTCATTTGTTCATTTTGATGGAGAAAAAGTTGTACATTTAGTGAATTCAGAGTGTCTAAGATGCACAAGTAGGCATGTTTGAGTACTTAGGTCCAGTGGCTCACTGCGTTAACGCTCGCCCCTGGATGCGGTTGGTCGCGTGTTCGAATCCATGCTGTGGCATACTTTTTTTTAATTTTTACCCTTTTTCTATGGATCTCCAAAAAGTAAACTTTGACTTTTTCTGAGTCTGGAGGAATTCAAGGGGAGTTTTCAAGGGACTCTACCCGCCTTATGAGGAACTATTTTCAAATACTTTTTTCCATTTTCACCCTTTTTCTATGGATCTCCAAAAAGTGAACTTTTACATTTTCTGAGTCTGGAGGAATTCAAGGGGAGTTTTCAGGGGAGTGCGTTCTCTCTGCCATCTCCTCCCTGTGTGTGCGTTGCTGCATGCAGCAGCTTCGTGTGTGTGTAAACTGCCCCTCCCCTTCGCAAGCAGGCGGGGGAGAGAGAGATGTTTCGTCTCGATTTACACATGCTATGACTCCGGGGGTACTTTCATTCGCTTCGTCTTGATCTGTTGATGTTATTTCATGTCTCGTTTGTCCATTGTGTCGGTGGAAAAGCCAGGGAAATGTCCCGGAGATATACTGAGAAATCTTTGTAACAGCATTTTCCTGCGATCACAGCTGTTCACAGCTACGAGGCTGGGACCGCTTCCATTCGCTTCGTCTTGATCTGTAGATGTTATTTCATGTCTCATTTGTTCATTTTGATGGAGAAAAAAATGTACATTTAGTGAATGCAGAGTGTCTAAGATGCACAAGTAAGCATGTTTGAGTACTTAGGTCCAGTGGCTCACTGCGTTAACGCTCGCCCCTGGTCGCGTGTTCGAATCCATGCTGTGGCATACTTTTTTTCATTTTCACCCTTTTTCTATGGATCTCCAAAAGTCAACTTTGACTTTTTCTGAGTC
This sequence comes from Notothenia rossii, assembly GCF_949606895.1. Classification (NCBI taxonomy): domain Eukaryota; kingdom Metazoa; phylum Chordata; class Actinopteri; order Perciformes; family Nototheniidae; genus Notothenia; species Notothenia rossii. Next base: position 15,215 of record NW_027639883.1, read on the forward strand.
TGTAGGAATTCAAGGGGAGTTTTCAAGGGACTCTACCGGCCTTATGAGGCACTATTTTCGAATATTTGTTTTCATTTTCACCCTTTTTCTATGGATCTCCAAAAAGTGAACTTTTACATTTTCTGAGTCTGGAAGAATTCAAGGGGAGTTTTCAGGGGAGTGCGTTCTCTCTGCCATCTCCTCCCTGTGTGTGCGTTGCTGCATGCAGCAGCTGCGTGTGTGTGTAAACTGCCCCTCCCCTTCGCAAGCAGGCGGGGGAGAGAGAGATGTTTCGTCTCGATTTACACATGCTATGACTCCGGGGGTACTTCCATTCGCTTCGTCTTGATCTGTTGATGTTATTTCATGTCTCGTTTGTCCATTGTGACGGTGGGAAAGCCAGGGAAATGTCCCGGAGATATACTGAGAAATCTTTGTAACAGCATTTTCCTTTGATCACAGTTGTTCACAGCTACGAGGCTGGGACCGCTTCCATTCGCTTCGTCTTGATCTGTAGATGTTATTTAATGTCTCATTTGTTCATTTTGATGGAGAAAAAGTTGTACATTTAGTGAATTCAGAGTGTCTAAGATGCACAAGTAGGCATGTTTGAGTACTCAGGTCCAGTGGCTCACTGCGTTAACGCTCGCCCCTGGATGGGGTTGGTCGCGTGTTCGAATCCATGCTGTGGCATACTTTTTTTAATTTTCACCCTTTTTCTATGGATCTCCAAAAAGTAAACTTTGACTTTTTCTGAGTCTGGAGGAATTCAAGGGGAGTTTTCAAGGGACTCTACCCGCCTTATGAGGCACTATTTTCGAATATTTTTTTTCATTTTCACCCTTTTTCTATGGATCTCCAAAAAGTGAACTTTTACATTTTCTGAGTCTGGAGGAATTCAAGGGGAGTTTTCAGGGGAGTGCGTTCTCTCTGCCATCTCCTCCCTGTGTGTGCGTTGCTGCATGCAGCAGCTGCGTGTGTGTGTAAACTGCCCCTCCCCCTCGCAAGCAGGCGGGGGAGAGAGAGATGTTTCGTCTCGATGTACACATGCTATGACTCCGGGGGTACTTCCATTCGCTTCGTCTTGATCTGTTGATGTTATTTCATGTCTCGTTTGTCCATTGTGACGGTGGGAAAGCCAGGGAAATGTCCCGGAGATATACTGAGAAATCTTTGTAACAGCATTTTCCTGCGATCACAGCTGTTCACAGCTACGAGGCTGGGACCACTTCCATTCGCTTCGTCTTGATCTGTAGATGTTATTTCATGTCTCATTTGTTCATTTTGATGGAGAAAAAGTTCTACATTTAGTGAATGCAGAGTGTCTAAGATGCACAAGTAAGCATGTTTGAGTACTTAGGTCCAGTGGCTCACTGCGTTAACGCTCGCCCCTGGATGCGGTTGGTCGCGTGTTCGAATCCATGCTGTGGCATACTTTTTTTAAATTTCACCCTTTTTCTATGGATCTCCAAAAAGTAAACTTTGACTTTTTCTGAGTCTGGAGGAATTCAAGGGGAGTTTTCAAGGGACTCTACCCGCCTTATGAGGCACTATTTTCGAATATTTTTTTTCATTTTCACCCTTTTTCTATGGATCTCCAAAAAGTGAACTTTTACATTTTCTGAGTCTGGAAGAATTCAAGGGGAGTTTTCAGGGGAGTGCGTTCTCTCTGCCATCTCCTCCCTGTGTGTGCGTTGCTGCATGCAGCAGCTGCGTGTGTGTGTAAACTGCCCCTCCCCTTCGCAAGCAGGCGGGGGAGAGAGAGATGTTTCGTCTCGATGTACACATGCTATGACTCCGGGGGTACTTCCATTCGCTTCGTCTTGATCTGTTGATCTTATTTCATGTCTCGTTTGTCCATTGTGACGGTGGGAAAGCCAGGGAAATGTCCCGGAGATATACTGAGAAATCTTTGTAACAGCATTTTCCTTTGATCACAGTTGTTCACAGCTACGAGGCTGGGACCGCTTCCATTCGCTTCGTCTTGATCTGTAGATGTTATTTAATGTCTCATTTGTTCATTTTGATGGAGAAAAAGTTGTACATTTAGTGAATTCAGAGTGTCTAAGATGCACAAGTAGGCATGTTTGAGTACTCAGGTCCAGTGGCTCACTGCGTTAACGCTCGCCCCTGGATGGGGTTGGTCGCGTGTTCGAATCCATGCTGTGGCATACTTTTTTTAATTTTCACCCTTTTTCTATGGATCTCCAAAAAGTAAACTTTGACTTTTTCTGAGTCTGGAGGAATTCAAGGGGAGTTTTCAAGGGACTCTACCCGCCTTATGAGGCAGTATTTTCGAATATTTTTTTTCATTTTCACCCTTTTTCTATGGATCTCCAAAAAGTGAACTTTTACATTTTCTGAGTCTGGAGGAATTCAAGGGGAGTTTTCAGGGGAGTGCGTTCTCTCTGCCATCTCCTCCCTGTGTGTGCGTTGCTGCATGCAGCAGCTGCGTGTGTGTGTAAACTGCCCCTCCCCCTCGCAAGCAGGCGGGGGAGAGAGAGATGTTTCGTCTCGATTTACACATGCTATGACTCCGGGGGTATTTTCATTCGCTTCGTCTTGATCTGTTGATGTTATTTCATGTCTCGTTTGTCCATTGTGTCGGTGGGAAAGCCAGGGAAATGTCCCGGAGATATACTGAGAAATCTTTGTAAAAGCATTTTCCTGCGATCACAGCTGTTCACAGCTACGAGGCTGGGACCACTTCCATTCGCTTCGTCTTGATCTGTAGATGTTATTTAATGTCTCATTTGTTCATTTTGATGGAGAAAAAGTTGTACATTTAGTGAATTCAGAGTGTCTAAGATGCACAAGTAAGCATGTTTGAGTACTTAGGTCCAGTGGCTCACTGCGTTAACGCTCGCCCCTGGATGCGGTTGGTCGCGTGTTCGAATCCATGCTGTGGCATATTTTTTTTAATTTTCACCCTTTTTCTATGGATCTCCAAAAAGTAAACTTTGACTTTTTCTGAGTCTGGAGGAATTCAAGGGGAGTTTTCAAGGGACTCTACCCGCCTTATGAGGCACTATTTTCGAATATTTTTTTTCATTTTCACCCTTTTTCTATGGATCTCCAAAAAGTGAACTTTTACATTTTCTGAGTCTGGAGGAATTCAAGGGGAGTTTTCAGGGGAGTGCGTTCTCTCTGCCATCTCCTCCCTGTGTGTGCGTTGCTGCATGCAGCAGCTGCGTGTGTGTGTAAACTGCCCCTCCCCTTCGCAAGCAGGCGGGGGAGAGAGAGATGTTTCGTCTCGATTTACACATGCTATGACTCCGGGGGTACTTCCATTCGCTTCGTCTTGATCTGTTGATGTTATTTCATGTCTCGTTTGTCCATTGTGACGGTGGGAAAGCCAGGGAAATGTCCCGGAGATATACTGAGAAATCTTTGTAACAGCATTTTCCTGCGATCACAGCTGTTCACAGCTACGAGGCTGGGACCGCTTCCATTCGCTTCGTCTTGATCTGTAGATGTTATTTAATGTCTCATTTGTTCATTTTGATGGAGAAAAAGTTGTACATTTAGTGAATTCAGAGTGTCTAAGATGCACAAGTAAGCATGTTTGAGTACTTAGGTCCAGCGGCTCACTGCGTTAACGCTTGCCCCTGGATGCGGTTGGTCGCGTGTTCGAATCCATGCTGTGGCATACTTTTTTTCATTTTCACCCTTTTTCTATGGATCTCCAAAAAGTCAACTTTGACTTTTTCTGAGTCTGGAGGAATTCAAGGGGAGTTTTCAAGGGACTCTACCCGCCTTATGAGGCACTATTTTCGAATATTTTTTTTCATTTTCACCCTTTTTCTATGGATCTCCAAAAAGTGAACTTTTACATTTTCTGAGTCTGGAGGAATTCAAGGGGAGTTTTCAGGGGAGTGCGTTCTCTCTGCCATCTCCTCCCTGTGTGTGCGTTGCTGCATGCAGCAGCTGCGTGTGTGTGTAAACTGCCCCTCCCCTTCGCAAGCAGGCGGGGGAGAGAGAGATGTTTCGTCTCGATTTACACATGCTATGACTCCGGGGGTACTTCCATTCGCTTCGTCTTGATCTGTTGATGTTATTTCATGTCTCGTTTGTCCATTGTGACGGTGGGAAAGCCAGGGAAATGTCCCGGAGATATACTGAGAAATCTTTGAAACAGCATTTTCCTGCGATCACAGCTGTTCACAGCTACGAGGCTGAGACCACTTCCATTCGCTTCGTCTTGATCTGTAGATGTTATTTCATGTCTCATTTGTTCATTTTGATGGAGAAAAAGTTGTACATTTAGTGAATGCAGAGTGTCTAAGATGCACAAGTAAGCATGTTTGAGTACTTAGGTCCAGTGGCTCACTGCGTTAACGCTCGCCCCTGGATGCGGTTGGTCGCGTGTTCGAATCCATGCTGTGGCATACTTTTTTTAAATTTCACCCTTTTTCTATGGATCTCCAAAAAGTAAACTTTGACTTTTTCTGAGTCTGGAGGAATTCAAGGGGAGTTTTCAAGGGACTCTACCCGCCTTATGAGGCACTATTTTCGAATATTTTTTTTCATTTTCACCCTTTTTCTATGGATCTCCAAAAAGTGAACTTTTACATTTTCTGAGTCTGGAAGAATTCAAGGGGAGTTTTCAGGGGAGTGCGTTCTCTCTGCCATCTCCTCCCTGTGTGTGCGTTGCTGCATGCAGCAGCTGCGTGTGTGTGTAAACTGCCCCTCCCCTTCGCAAGCAGGCGGGGGAGAGAGAGATGTTTCGTCTCGATTTACACATGCTATGACTCCGGGGGTACTTCCATTCGCTTCGTCTTGATCTGTTGATGTTATTTCATGTCTCGTTTGTCCATTGTGACGGTGGGAAAGCCAGGGAAATGTCCCGGAGATATACTGAGAAATCTTTGTAACAGCATTTTCCTTTGATCACAGTTGTTCACAGCTACGAGGCTGGGACCGCTTCCATTCGCTTCGTCTTGATCTGTAGATGTTATTTAATGTCTCATTTGTTCATTTTGATGGATAAAAAGTTGTACATTTAGTGAATTCAGAGTGTCTAAGATGCACAAGTAGGCATGTTTGAGTACTCAGGTCCAGTGGCTCACTGCGTTAACGCTCGCCCCTGGATGGGGTTGGTCGCGTGTTCGAATCCATGCTGTGGCATACTTTTTTTAATTTTCACCCTTTTTCTATGGATCTCCAAAAAGTAAACTTTGACTTTTTCTGAGTCTGGAGGAATTCAAGGGGAGTTTTCAAGGGACTCTACCCGCCTTATGAGGCACTATTTTCGAATATTTTTTTTCATTTTCACCCTTTTTCTATGGATCTCCAAAAAGTGAACTTTTACATTTTCTGAGTCTGGAGGAATTCAAGGGGAGTTTTCAGGGGAGTGCGTTCTCTCTGCCATCTCCTCCCTGTGTGTGCGTTGCTGCATGCAGCAGCTGCGTGTGTGTGTAAACTGCCCCTCCCCCTCGCAAGCAGGCGGGGGAGAGAGAGATGTTTCGTCTCGATGTACAAAGGCTATGACTCCGGGGGTACTTCCATTCGCTTCGTCTTGATCTGTTGATGTTATTTCATGTCTCGTTTGTCCATTGTGATGGAGAAAAAGTTGTACATTTAGTTAATTCAGAGTGTCTAAGATGCACAAGTAGGCATGTTTGAGTACTTAGGTCCAGTGGCTCACTGCGTTAACGCTCGCCCCTGGATGCGGTTGGTCGCGTGTTCGAATCCATGCTGTGGCATACTTTTTTTAATTTTCACCCTTTTTCTATGGATCTCCAAAAAGTAAACTTTGACTTTTTCTGAGTCTGGAGGAATTCAAGGGGAGTTTTCAAGGGACTCTACCCGCCTTATGAGGCACTATTTTCGAATATTTTTTTTCATTTTCACCCTTTTTCTATGGATCTCCAAAAAGTGAACTTTTACATTTTCTGAGTCTGGAGGAATTCAAGGGGAGTTTTCAGGGGAGTGCGTTCTCTCTGCCATCTCCTCCCTGTGTGTGCGTTGCTGCATGCATCAGCTGAGTGTGTGTAAACTGCCCCTCCCCTTCGCAAGCAGGCGGGGGAGAGAGAGATGTTTCGTCTCGATTTACACATGCTATGACTCCGGGGGTACTTTCATTCGCTTCGTCTTGATCTGTTGATGTTATTTCATGTCTCGTTTGTCCATTGTGTCGGTGGAAAAGCCAGGGAAATGTCCCGGAGATATACTGAGAAATCTTTGTAACAGCCATTTCCTGCGATCACAGCTGTTCACAGCTACGAGGCTGGGACCGCTTCCATTCGCTTCGTCTTGATCTGTAGATGTTATTTCATGTCTCATTTGTTCATTTTGATGGAGAAAAAGTTGTACATTTAGTGAATGCAGAGTGTCTAAGATGCACAAGTAAGCATGTTTGAGTACTTAGGTCCAGTGGCTCACTAAGTTAACGCTCGCCCCTGGATGCGGTTGGTCGCGTGTTCGAATCCATGCTGTGGCATACTTTTTTTCATTTTCACCCTTTTTCTATGGATCTCCAAAAAGTAAACTTTGACTTTTTCTGAGTCTGGAGGAATTCAAGGGGAGTTTTCAAGGGACTCTACCCGCCTTATGAGGCACTATTTTCGAATACTTTTTTCCATTTTCACCCTTTTTCTATGGATCTCCAAAAAGTGAACTTTTACATTTTCTGAGTCAGGAGGAATTCAAGGGGAGTTTTCAGGGGAGTGCATTCTCTCTGCCATCTCCTCCCTGTGTGTGCGTTGCTGCATGCAGCAGCTGCGTGTGTGTGTAAACTGCCCCTCCCCTTCGCAAGCAGGCGGGGGAGAGAGAGATGTTTCGTCTCGATTTACACATGCTATGACTCCGGGGGTACTTCCATTCGCTTCGTCTTGATCTGTTGATGTTATTTCATGTCTCCTTTGTCCATTGTGACGGTGGGAAAGCCAGGGAAATGTCCCGGAGATATACTGAGAAATCTTTGTAACAGCATTTTCCTGCGATCACAGTTGTTCACAGCTACGAGGCTGGGACCGCTTCCATTCACTTCGTCTTGATCTGTAGATGTTATTTCATGTCTCATTTGTTCATTTTGATGTAGAAAAAGTTGTACATTTAGTGAATTCAGAGTGTCTAAGATGCACAAGTAAGCATGTTTGAGTACTTAGGTCCAGTGGCTCACTGCGTTAACGCTCGCCCCTGGATGCGGTTGGTCGCGTGTTCGAATCCATGCTGTGGCATACTTTTTTTAAATTTCACCCTTTTTCTATGGATCTCCAAAAAGTAAACTTTGACTTTTTCTGAGTCTGGAGGAATTCAAGGGGAGTTTTCAAGGGACTCTACCCGCCTTATGAGGAACTATTTTCAAATACTTTTTTCCATTTTCACCCTTTTTCTATGGATCTCCAAAAAGTGAACTTTTACATTTTCTGAGTCTGGAGGAATTCAAGGGGAGTTTTCAGGGGAGTGCGTTCTCTCTGCCATCTCCTCCCTGTGTGTGCGTTGCTGCATGCAGCAGCTGCGTGTGTGTGTAAACTGCCCCTCCCCTTCGCAAGCAGGCGGGGGAGAGAGAGATGTTTCGTCTCGATTTACACATGCTATGACTCCGGGGGTACTTTCATTCGCTTCGTCTTGATCTGTTGATGTTATTTCATGTCTCGTTTGTCCATTTTGTCGGTGGAAAAGCCAGGGAAATGTCCCGGAGATATACTGAGAAATCTTTGTAACAGCATTTTCCTTTGATCACAGTTGTTCACAGCTACGAGGCTGGGACCGCTTCCATTCGCTTCGTCTTGATCTGTAGATGTTATTTAATGTCTCATTTGTTCATTTTGATGGAGAAAAAGTTGTACATTTAGTGAATTCAGAGTGTCTAAGATGCACAAGTAGGCATGTTTGAGTACTCAGGTCCAGTGGCTCACTGCGTTAACGCTCACCCCTGGATGGGGTTGGTCGCGTGTTCGAATCCATGCTGTGGCATACTTTTTTTAATTTTCACCCTTTTTCTATGGATCTCCAAAAAGTAAACTTTGACTTTTTCTGAGTCTGGAGGAATTCAAGGGGAGTTTTCAAGGGACTCTACCCGCCTTATGAGGCACTATTTTCGAATATTTTTTTTCATTTTCACCCTTTTTCTATGGATCTCCAAAAAGTGAACTTTTACATTTTCTGAGTCTGGAGGAATTCAAGGGGAGTTTTCAGGGGAGTGCGTTCTCTCTGCCATCTCCTCCCTGTGTGTGCGTTGCTGCATGCAGCAGCTGCGTGTGTGTGTAAACTGCCCCTCCCCCTCGCAAGCAGGCGGGGGAGAGAGAGATGTTTCGTCTCGATGTACACATGCTATGACTCCGGGGGTACTTCCATTCGCTTCGTCTTGATCTGTTGATGTTATTTCATGTCTCGTTTGTCCATTGTGACGGTGGGAAAGCCAGGGAAATGTCCCGGAGATAGACTGAGAAATCTTTGTAAAAGCATTTTCCTTTGATCACAGTTGTTCACAGCTACGAGGCTGGGACCGCTTCCATTCGCTTCGTCTTGATCTGTAGATGTTATTTAATGTCTCATTTGTTCATTTTGATGGAGAAAAAGTTGTACATTTAGTGAATTCAGAGTGTCTAAGATGCACAAGTAGGCATGTTTGAGTACTCAGGTCCAGTGGCTCACTGCGTTAACGCTCGCCCCTGGATGGGGTTGGTCGCGTGTTCGAATCCATGCTGTGGCATACTTTTTTTAATTTTCACCCTTTTTCTATGGATCTCCAAAAAGTAAACTTTGACTTTTTCTGAGTCTGGAGGAATTCAAGGGGAGTTTTCAAGGGACTCTACCCGCCTTATGAGGCACTATTTTCGAATATTTTTTTTTATTTTCACCCTTTTTCTATGGATCTCCAAAAAGTGAACTTTTACATTTTCTGAGTCTGGAGGAATTCAAGGGGAGTTTTCAGGGGAGTGCGTTCTCTCTGCCATCTCCTCCCTGTGTGTGCGTTGCTGCATGCAGCAGCTGCGTGTGTGTGTAAACTGCCCCTCCCCCTCGCAAGCAGGCGGGGGAGAGAGAGATGTTTCGTCTCGATGTACACATGCTATGACTCCGGGGGTACTTCCATTCGCTTCGTCTTGATATGTTGATGTTATTTCATGTCTCGTTTGTCCATTGTGACGGTGGGAAAGCCAGGGAAATGTCCCGGAGATATACTGAGAAATCTTTGTAAAAGCATTTTCCTTTGATCACAGTTGTTCACAGCTACGAGGCTGGGACCGCTTCCATTCGCTTCGTCTTGATCTGTTGATGTTATTTCATGTCTCGTTTGTCCATTTTGACGGTGGGAAAGCCAGAGAAATGTCCCGGAGATATACTGAGAAATCTTTGAAACATCATTTTCCAGCGATCACAGCTGTTCACAGCTACGAGGCTGGGACTGCTTCCATTCGCTTCGTCTTGATCTGTAGATGTGATTTCATGTCTCATTTGTTCATTTTGATGGAGAAAAAGTTGTACATTTAGTGAATTCAGAGTGTCTAAGATGCACAAGTAGGCATGTTTGAGTACTCAGGTCCAGTGGCTCACTGCGTTAACGCTCGCCCCTGGATGCGGTTGGTCGCGTGTTCGAATCCATGCTGTGGCATACTTTTTTTCATTTTCACCCTTTTTCTATGGATCTCCAAAAGTCAACTTTGACTTTTTCTGAGTCTGGAGGAATTCAAGGGGAGTTTTCAAGGGACTCTACCCGCCTTATGATGGACTATTTTCGAATACTTTTTTTCATTTTCACCCTTTTTCTATGGATCTCCAAAAAGTGAACTTTTACATTTTCTGAGTCTGGAGGAATTCAAGGGGAGTTTTCAGGGGAGTGCGTTCTCTCTGCCATCTCCTCCCTGTGTGTGCGTTGCTGCATGCAGCAGCTGCGTGTGTGTGTAAACTGCCCCTCACCTTCGCAAGCACGCGGGGGAGAGAAAGATGTTTCGTCTCGATTTACACATGCTATGACTCCGGGGATACTTCCATTCGCTTCGTCTTGATCTGTTGATGTTATTTCATGTCTCGTTTGTTCATTGTGACGGTGGGAAAGCCAGAGAAATGTCCCGGAGATATACTGAGAAATCTTTGAAACATCATTTTCCTGCGATCACAGCTGTTCACAGCTACGAGGCTGGGACTGCTTCCATTCGCTTCGTCTTGATCTGTAGATGTGATTTCATGTCTCATTTGTTCATTTTGATGGAGAAAAAGTTGTACATTTAGTGAATTCAGAGTGTCTAAGATGCACAAGTAGGCATGTTTGAGTACTCAGGTCCAGTGGCTCACTGTGTTAACGCTCGCCCCTGGATGCGGTTGGTCGCGTGTTCGAATCCATGCTGTGGCATACTTTTTTTCATTTTCACCCTTTTTCTATGGATCTCCAAAAGTCAACTTTGACTTTTTCTGAGTCTGGAGGAATTCAAGGGGAGTTTTCAAGGGACTCTACCCGCCTTATGAGGGACTATTTTCGAATACTTTTTTTCATTTTCACCCTTTTTCTATGGATCTCCAAAAAGTGAACTTTTACATTTTCTGAGTCTGGAGGAATTCAAGGGGAGTTTTCAGGGGAGTGCGTTCTCTCTGCCATCTCCTCCCTGTGTGTGCGTTGCTGCATGCAGCAGCTGCGTGTGTGTGTAAACTGCCCCTCCCCTTCGCAAGCAGGCGGGGGAGAGAGAGATGTTTCGTCTCGATGTACACATGCTATGACTCCGGGGGTACTTCCATTTGCTTCGTCTTGATCTGTTGTTGTTATTTCATGTCTCGTTTGTCCATTGTGACGGCGGGAAAGCCAGGGAAATGTCCCGGAGATATACTGAGAAATCTTTGTAACAGCATTTTCCTGCGATCACAGCTGTTCACAGCTACGAGGCTGGGACTGGTTCCATTCGCTTCGTCTTGATCTGTAGATGTTATTTAATGTCTCATTTGTTCATTTTGATGGAGAAAAAGTTGTACATTTAGTGAATTCTGAGTGTCTAAGATGCACAAGTAGGCATGTTTGAGTACTCAGATCCAGTGGCTCACTGCGTTAACGCTCGCCCCTGGATGCGGTTGGTCGCGTGTTCGAATCCATGCTGTGGCATACTTTTTTTAATTTTCACCCTTTTTCTATGGATCTCCAAAAAGTAAACTTTGACTTTTTCTGAGTCTGGAGGAATTCAAGGGCAGTTTTCAAGGGACTCTACCCGCCTTATGAGGCACTATTTTCGAATATTTTTTTTCATTTTCACCCTTTTTCTATGGATCTCCAAAAAGTGAACTTTTACATTTTCTGAGTCTGGAGGAATTCAGGGGGAGTTTTCAGGGGAGTGCGTTCTCTCTGCCATCTCCTCCCTGTGTGTGCGTTGCTGCATGCAGCAGCTGCGTGTGTGTGTAAACTGCCCCTCCCCTTCGCAAGCAGGCGGGGGAGAGAGAGATGTTTCGTCTCGATTTACACATGCTATGACTCCGGGGGTACTTTCATTCGCTTCGTCTTGATCTGTTGATGTTATTTCATGTCTTGTTTGTCCATTGTGTCGGTGGGAAAGCCAGGGAAATGTCCCGGAGATATACTGAGAAATCTTTGAAACAGCATTTTCCTGCGATCACAGCTGTTCACAGCTACGAGGCTGGGACCGCTTCCATTCGCTTCGTCTTGATCTGTAGATGTTATTTAATGTCTCATTTGTTCATTTTGATGGAGAAAAAGTTGTACATTTAGTGAATGCAGAGTGTCTAAGATGCACAAGTAAGCATGTTTGAGTACTTAGGTCCAGTGGCTCACTGCGTTAACGCTCGCCCCTGGATGCGGTTGGTCGCGTGTTCGAATCCATGCTGTGGCATACTTTTTTTAATGTTCACCCTTTTTCTATGGATCTCCAAAAAGTAAACTTTGACTTTTTCTGAGTCTGGAGGAATTCAAGGGGAGTTTTCAAGGGACTCTACCCGCCTTATGAGGCACTACTTTCGAATATTTGTTTTCATTTTCACCCTTTTTCTATGGATCTCCAAAAAGTGAACTTTTACATTTTCTGAGTCTGGAGGAATTCAAGGGGAGTTTTCAGGGGAGTGCTTTCTCTCTGCCATCTCCTCCCTGTGTGTGCGTTGCTGCATGCAGCAGCTGCGTGTGTGTGTAAACTGCCCCTCCCCTTCGCAAGCAGGCGGGGGAGAGAGAGATGTTTCGTCTCGATTTACACATGCTATGACTCCGGGGGTACTTTCATTCGCTTCGTCTTGATCTGTTGATGTTATTTCATGTCTCGTTTGTCCATTGTGTCGGTGGAAAAGCCAGGGAAATGTCCCGGAGATATACTGAGAAATCTTTGTAACAGCCATTTCCTGCGATCACAGCTGTTCACAGCTACGAGGCTGGGACCGCTTCCATTCGCTTCGTCTTGATCTGTAGATGTTATTTCATGTCTCATTTGTTCATTTTGATGGAGAAAAAGTTGTACATTTAGTGAATGCAGAGTGTCTAAGATGCACAAGTAAGCATGTTTGAGTACTTAGGTCCAGTGGCTCACTAAGTTAACGCTCGCCCCTGGATGCGGTTGGTCGCGTGTTCGAATCCATGCTGTGGCATACTTTTTTTCATTTTCACCCTTTTTCTATGGATCTCCAAAAAGTAAACTTTGACTTTTTCTGAGTCTGGAGGAATTCAAGGGGAGTTTTCAAGGGACTCTACCCGCCTTATGAGGCACTATTTTCGAATACTTTTTTCCATTTTCACCCTTTTTTCTATGGATCTCCAAAAAGTGAACTTTTACATTTTCTGAGTCAGGAGGAATTCAAGGGGAGTTTTCAGGGGAGTGCATTCTCTCTGCCATCTCCTCCCTGTGTGTGCGTTGCTGCATGCAGCAGCTGCGTGTGTGTGTAAACTGCCCCTCCCCTTCGCAAGCAGGCGGGGGAGAGAGAGATGTTTCGTCTCGATTTACACATGCTATGACTCCGGGGGTACTTCCATTCGCTTCGTCTTGATCTGTTGATGTTATTTCATGTCTCGTTTGTCCATTGTGACGGTGGGAAAGCCAGGGAAATGTCCCGGAGATATACTGAGAAATCTTTGTAACAGCATTTTCCTGCGATCACAGCTGTTCACAGCTACGAGGCTGGGACCGCTTCCATTCACTTCGTCTTGATCTGTAGATGTTATTTCATGTCTCATTTGTTCATTTTGATGTAGAAAAAGTTGTACATTTAGTGAATTCAGAGTGTCTAAGATGCACAAGTAAGCATGTTTGAGTACTTAGGTCCAGTGGCTCACTGCGTTAACGCTCGCCCCTGGATGCGGTTGGTCGCGTGTTCGAATCCATGCTGTGGCATACTTTTTTTAAATTTCACCCTTTTTCTATGGATCTCCAAAAAGTAAACTTTGACTTTTTCTGAGTCTGGAGGAATTCAAGGGGAGTTTTCAAGGGACTCTACCCGCCTTATGAGGCACTATTTTCAAATACTTTTTTCCATTTTCACCCTTTTTCTATGGATCTCCAAAAAGTGAACTTTTACATTTTCTGAGTCTGGAGGAATTCAAGGGGAGTTTTCAGGGGAGTGCGTTCTCTCTGCCATCTCCTCCCTGTGTGTGCGTTGCTGCATGCAGCAGCTGCGTGTGTGTGTAAACTGCCCCTCCCCTTCGCAAGCAGGCGGGGGAGAGAGAGATGTTTCGTCTCGATTTACACATGCTATGACTCCGGGGGTACTTTCATTCGCTTCGTCTTGATCTGTTGATGTTATTTCATGTCTCGTTTGTCCATTTTGTCGGTGGAAAAGCCAGGGAAATGTCCCGGAGATATACTGAGAAATCTTTGTAACAGCATTTTCCTTTGATCACAGTTGTTCACAGCTACGAGGCTGGGACCGCTTCCATTCGCTTCGTCTTGATCTGTAGATGTTATTTAATGTCTCATTTGTTCATTTTGATGGAGAAAAAGTTGTACATTTAGTGAATTCAGAGTGTCTAAGATGCACAAGTAGGCATGTTTGAGTACTCAGGTCCAGTGGCTCACTGCGTTAACGCTCGCCCCTGGATGGGGTTGGTCGCGTGTTCGAATCCATGCTGTGGCATACTTTTTTTAATTTTCACCCTTTTTCTATGGATCTCCAAAAAGTAAACTTTGACTTTTTCTGAGTCTGGAGGAATTCAAGGGGAGTTTTCAAGGGACTCTACCCGCCTTATGAGGCACTATTTTCGAATATTTTTTTTCATTTTCACCCTTTTTCTATGGATCTCCAAAAAGTGAACTTTTACATTTTCTGAGTCTGGAGGAATTCAAGGGGAGTTTTCAGGGGAGTGCGTTCTCTCTGCCATCTCCTCCCTGTGTGTGCGTTGCTGCATGCAGCAGCTGCGTGTGTGTGTAAACTGCCCCTCCCCCTCGCAAGCAGGCGGGGGAGAGAGAGATGTTTCGTCTCGATGTACACATGCTATGACTCCGGGGGTACTTCCATTCGCTTCGTCTTGATCTGTTGATGTTATTTCATGTCTCGTTTGTCCATTGTGACGGTGGGAAAGCCAGGGAAATGTCCCGGAGATATACTGAGAAATCTTTGTAAAAGCATTTTCCTTTGATCACAGTTGTTCACAGCTACGAGGCTGGGACCGCTTCCATTCGCTTCGTCTTGATCTGTAGATGTTATTTAATGTCTCATTTGTTCATTTTGATGGAGAAAAAGTTGTACATTTAGTGAATTCAGAGTGTCTAAGATGCACAAGTAGGCATGTTTGAGTACTCAGGTCCAGTGGCTCACTGCGTTAACGCTCGCCCCTGGATGGGGTTGGTCGCGTGTTCGAATCCATGCTGTGGCATACTTTTTTTAATTTTCACCCTTTTTCTATGGATCTCCAAAAAGTAAACTTTGACTTTTTCTGAGTCTGGAGGAATTCAAGGGGAGTTTTCAAGGGACTCTACCCGCCTTATGAGGCACTATTTTCGAATATTTTTTTTCATTTTCACCCTTTTTCTATGGATCTCCAAAAAGTGAACTTTTACATTTTCTGAGTCTGGAGGAATTCAAGGGGAGTTTTCAGGGGAGTGCGTTCTCTCTGCCATCTCCTCCCTGTGTGTGCGTTGCTGCATGCAGCAGCTGCGTGTGTGTGTAAACTGCCCCTCCCCCTCGCAAGCAGGCGGGGGAGAGAGAGATGTTTCGTCTCGATGTACACATGCTATGACTCCGGGGGTACTTCCATTCGCTTCGTCTTGATCTGTTGATGTTATTTCATGTCTCGTTTGTCCATTGTGACGGTGGGAAAGCCAGGGAAATGTCCCGGAGATATACTGAGAAATCTTTGTAACAGCATTTTCCTTTGATCACAGCTGTTCACAGCTACGAGGCTGGGACTGCTTCCATTCGCTTTGTCTTGATCTGTAGATGTTATTTAATGTCTCATTTGTTCATTTTGATGGAGAAAAAGTTGTACATTTAGTGAATTCAGAGTGTCTAAGATGCACAAGTAGGCATGTTTGAGTACTCAGGTCCAGTGGCTCACTGCGTTAACGCTCGCCCCTGGATGTGGTTGGTGGCGTCTTCAAATCCATGCTGTGGCATACTTTTTTTCATTTTCACCCTTTTTCTATGGATCTCGAAAAAGTAAACTTTGACTTTTTCTGAGTCTGGAGGAATTCAAGGGGAGTTTTCAAGGGACTCTACCCACCTTATGAGGCACTATTTTCGAATACTTTTTCCATTTTAACCCTTTTTCTATGGATCTCCAAAAAGTGAACTTTTACATTTTCTGAGTCTGGAGGAATTCAAGGGGAGTTTTCAGGGGAGTGCGTTCTCTCTGCCATCTCCTCCCTGTGTGTGCGTTGCTGCATGCAGCAGCTGCGTGTGTGTGTAAACTGCCCCTCACCTTCGCAAGCACGCGGGGGAGAGAAAGATGTTTCGTCTCGATTCACACATGCTATGACTCCGGGGATACTTCCATTCGCTTCGTCTTGATCTGTTGATGTTATTTCATGTCTCGTTTGTTCATTGTGACGGTGGGAAAGCCAGAGAAATGTCCCGGAGATATACTGAGAAATCTTTGAAACATCATTTTCCTGCGATCACAGCTGTTCACAGCTACCAGGCTGGGACTGCTTCCATTCGCTTCGTCTTGATCTGTAGATGTGATTTCATGTCTCATTTGTTCATTTTGATGGAGAAAAAGTTGTACATTTAGTGAATTCAGAGTGTCTAAGATGCACAAGTAGGCATGTTTGAGTACTCAGGTCCAGTGGCTCACTGCGTTAACGCTCGCCCCTGGATGCGGTTGGTCGCGTGTTCGAATCCATGCTGTGGCATACTTTTTTTCATTTTCACCCTTTTTCTATGGATCTCCAAAAAGTGAACTTTTACATTTTCTGAGTCTGGAGGAATTCAAGGGGAGTTTTCAGGGGAGTGCGTTCTCTCTGCCATCTCCTCCCTGTGTGTGCGTTGCTGCATGCAGCAGCTGCGTGTGTGTGTAAACTGCCCCTCCCCTTCGCAAGCAGGCGGGGGAGAGAGAGATGTTTCGTCTCGATTTACACATGCTATGACTCCGGGGGTACTTCCATTCGCTTCGTCTTGATCTGTTGATGTTATTGCATGTCTCGTTTGTCCATTGTGACGGCGGGAAAGCCAGGGAAATGTCCCGGAGATATACTGAGAAATCTTTGTAACAGCATTTTCCTTTGATCACAGCTGTTCACAGCTACGAGGCTGGGACTGCTTCCATTCGCTTCGTCTTGATCTGTAGATGTTATTTAATGTCTCATTTGTTCATTTTGATGGAGAAAAAGTTGTACATTTAGTGAATTCAGAGTGTCTAAGATGCACAAGTAGGCATGTTTGAGTACTCAGGTCCAGTGGCTCACTGCGTTAACGCTCGCCCCTGGATGTGGTTGGTGGCGTCTTCAAATCCATGCTGTGGCATACTTTTTTTCATTTTCACCCTTTTTCTATGGATCTCGAAAAAGTAAACTTTGACTTTTTCTGAGTCTGGAGGAATTCAAGGGGAGTTTTCAAGGGACTCTACCCACCTTATGAGGCACTATTTTCGAATACTTTTTCCATTTTCACCCTTTTTCTATGGATCTCCAAAAAGTGAACTTTTACATTTTCTGAGTCTGGAGGAATTCAAGGGGAGTTTTCAGGGGAGTGCGTTCTCTCTGCCATCTCCTCCCTGTGTGTGCGTTGCTGCATGCAGCAGCTGCGTGTGTGTGTAAACTGCCCCTCCCCCTCGCAAGCAGGCGGGGGAGAGAGAGAGATGTTTCGTCTCGATGTACACATGCTATGACTCCGGGGGTACTTCCATTCGCTTCGTCTTGATCTGTTGATGTTATTTCATGTCTCGTTTGTCCATTGTGACGGTGGGAAAGCCAGGGAAATGTCCCGGAGATATACTGAGAAATCTTTGTAACAGCATTTTCCTGCGATCACAGCTGTTCACAGCTACGAGGCTGGGACCGCTTCCATTCGCTTCGTCTTGATCTGTAGATGTTATTTAATGTCTCATTTGTTCATTTTGATGGAGAAAAAGTTGTACATTTAGTGAATTCTGAGTGTCTAAGATGCACAAGTAGGCATGTTTGAGTACTCAGGTCCAGTGGCTCACTGCGTTAACGCTCGCCCCTGGATGCGGTTGGTTGCGTGTTCGAATCCATGCTGTGGCATACTTTTTTTCATCTTCACCCTTTTTCTATTGATCTCCAAAAAGTAAACTTTGACTTTTTCTGAGTCTGGAAGAATTCAAGGGGAGTTTTCAAGGGACTCTACCCGCCTTATGAGGCACTATTTTCGAACATTTTTTTCCATTTTCACCCTTTTTCTATGGATCTCCAAAAAGTGAACTTTTACATTTTCTGAGTCTGGAGGAATTCAAGGGGAGTTTTCCGGGGAGTGCGTTCTCTCTGCCATCTCCTCCCTGTGTGTGCATTGCTGCATGCAGCAGCTGCGTGTGTGTGTGTAAACTGCCCCTCCCCTTCGCAAGCAGGCGGGGGAGAGAGAGATGTTTCGTCTCGATTTACACATGCTATTACTCCGGGGGTACTTCCATTCGCTTCGTCTTGATCTGTTGATGTTATTTCATGTCTCGTTTGTCCATTGTGACGGTGGGAAAGCCAGGGCAATGTCCCGGAGATATACTGATAAATCTTTGTAACAGCATTTTCCTGCGATCACAGCTGTTCACAGCTACGAGGCTGGGACCGCTTCCATTCGCTTCGTCTTGATCTGTAGATGTTATTTCATGTCTCATTTGTTCATTTTGATGGAGAAAAAGTTGTACATTTAGTGAATTCAGAGTGTCTAAGATGCACAAGTAAGCATGTTTGAGTACTTAGGTCCAGTGGCTCACTGCGTTAACGCTCGCCCCTGGATGTGGTTGGTCGCGTGTTCGAATCCATGCTGTGGCATACTTTTTTTCATTTTCACCCTTTTTCTATGGATCTCCAAAAAGTAAACTTTGACTTTTTCTGAGTCTGGAGGAATTCAAGGGGAGTTTTCAAGGGACTCTACCCGCCTTATGAGGCACTATTTTCGAATACTTTTTTTCATTTTCACCCTTTTTCTATGGATCTCCAAAAAGTTAACTTTGACTTTTTCTGAGTCTGGAGGAATTCAAGGGGAGTTTTCAGGGGAGTGCGTTCTCTCTGCCATCTCCTCCCTGTGTGTGCGTTGCTGCATGCAGCAGCTGCGTGTGTGTGTGTAAACTGCCCCTCCCCTTCGCAAGCACGCGGGGGAGAGAAAGATGTTTTGTCTCGATTTACACATGCTATGACTCCGGGGGTACTTCCATTCGCTTCGTCTTGATCTGTTGATGTTATTTCATGTCTCGTTTGTTCATTGTGACGGTGGGAAAGCCAGAGAAATGTCCCGGAGATATACTGAGAAATCTTTGAAACAGCATTTTCCTGCGATCACAGCTGTTCACAGCTACGAGGCTGGGACTGCTTCCATTCGCTTCGTCTTGATCTGTAGATGTTATTTAATGTCTCATTTGTTCATTTTGATGGAGAAAAAGTTGTACATTTAGTGAATTCAGAGTGTCTAAGATGCACAAGTAGGCATGTTTGAGTACTCAGGTCCAGTGGCTCACTGCATTAACGATCGCCCCTGGATGCGGTTGGTGGCGTGTTCGAATCCATGCTGTGGCATACTTTTTTTCATTTTCACCCTTTTTCTATGGATCTCCAAAAAAAGTAAACTTTGACTTTTTCTGAGTCTGGAGGAATTCAAGGGGAGTTTTCAAGGGACTCTACCCGCCTTATGAGGCACTATTTTCGAATACTTTTTTCCATTTTCACCTTTTTTTCTATGGATCTCCAAAAAGTAAACTTTGACTTTTTCTGAGTCTGGAGGAATTCAAGGGGAGTTTTCAGGGGAGTGCGTTCTCTCTGCCATCTCCTCCCTGTGTGTGCGTTGCTGCATGCAGCAGCTGCGTGTGTGTGTAAACTGCCCCTCCCCCTCGCAAGCAGGCGGGGGAGAGAGAGATGTTTCGTCTCGATGTACACATGCTATGACTCCGGGGGTACTTCCATTCGCTTCGTCTTGATCTGTTGATGTTATTTCATGTCTCGTTTGTCCATTGTGACGGTGGGAAAGCCAGGGAAATGTCCCGGAGATATACTGAGAAATCTTTGTAACAGCATTTTCCTTTGATCACAGCTGTTCACAGCTACGAGGCTGGGATTGCTTCCATTCGCTTCGTCTTGATCTGTAGATGTTATTTAATGTCTCATTTGTTCATTTTGATGGAGAAAAAGTTGTACATTTAGTGAATTCAGAGTGTCTAAGATGCACAAGTAGGCATGTTTGAGTACTCAGGTCCAGTGGCTCACTGCGTTAACGCTCGCCCCTGGATGTGGTTGGTGGCATGTTCGAATCCATGCTGTGGCATACTTTTTTTCATTTTCACCCTTTTTCTATGGATCTCCAAAAAAAGTAAACTTTGACTTTTTCTGAGTCTGGAGGAATTCAAGGGGAGTTTTCAAGGGACTCTACCCGCCTTATGAGGCACTATTTTCGAATACCTTTTTCCATTTTCACCCTTTTTCTATGGATCTCCAAAAAGTGAACTTTTACATTTTCTGAGTCTGGAGGAATTCAAGGGGAGTTTTCAGGGGAGTGCATTCTCTCTGCCATCTCCTCCCTGTGTGTGCGTTGCTGCATGCAGCAGCTGCCTGTGTGTGTAAACTGCCCCTCCCCTTCGCAAGCAGGCGGGGGAGAGAGAGATGTTTCGTCTCGATGTACACATGCTATGACTCCGGGGGTACTTCCATTCGCTTCGTCTTGATCTGTTGATGTTATTTCATGTCTCGTTTGTCCATTGTGACGGTGGGAAAGCCAGGGAAATGTCCCGGAGATATACTGAGAAATCTTTGTAACAGCATTTTCCTTTGATCACAGCTGTTCACAGCTACGAGGCTGGGACCGCTTCCATTCGCTTCGTCTTGATCTGTAGATGTTATTTAATGTCTCATTTGTTCATTTTGATGGAGAAAAAGTTGTACATTTAGTGAATTCTGAGTGTCTAAGATGCACAAGTAGGCATGTTTGAGTACTCAGGTCCAGTGGCTCACTGCATTAACGCTCGCCCCTGGATGCGGTTGGTCGCGTGTTCGAATCCATGCTGTGGCATACTTGTTTTCATTTTCACCCTTTTTCTATGGATCTCCAAAAAGTAAACTTTGACTTTTTCTGAGTCTGGAGGAATTCAAGGGGAGTTTTCAAGGGACTCTACCCGCCTTATGAGGCACTATTTTCGAATACTTTTTTCCATTTTCACCCTTTTTCTATGGATCTCCAAAAAGTGAACTTTTACATTTTCTGAGTCTGGAGGAATTCAAGGGGAGTTTTCAGGGGAGTGCATTCTCTCTGCCATCTCCTCCCTGTGTGTGCGTTGCTGCATGCAGCAGCTGCGTGTGTGTGTAAACTGCCCCTCCCGTTCGCAAGCAGGCGGGGGAGAGAGAGATGTTTCGTCTCGATTTACACATGCTATGACTCCGGGGGTACTTCCATTCGCTTCGTCTTGATCTGTTGATGTTATTTCATGTCTCGTTTGTCCATTGTGACGGTGGGAAAGCCAGGGAGATATACACGGAGATATACTGAGAAATCTGAGAAATCTTTGTAACAGCATTTTCCTGCGATCAGAGCTGTTCACAGCTACGAGGCTGGGACTGCTTCCATTCGCTTCGTCTTGATCTGTAGATGTTATTTCATGTCTCGTTTGTCCATTGTGACGGTGGGAAAGCCAGGGCAATGTCCCGGAGATATACTGAGAAATCTTTGTAACAGCATTTTCCTGCGATCACAGCTGTTCACAGCTACGAGGCTGGGACTGCTTCCATTCGCTTCGTCTTGATCTGGAGATGTTATTTCATGTCTCATTTGTTCATTTTGATGGAGAAAAAGTTGTACATTTAGTGAATTCAGAGTGTCTAAGATGCACAAGTAGGCATGTTTGAGTACTCAGTTCCAGTGGCTCACTGCGTTAACGCTCGCCCCTGGATGCAGTTGGGCGTGTGTTCGAATCCATGCTGTGGCATACTTTTTTTCATTTTCACCCTTTTTCTATGGATCTCCAAAAAGTAAACTTTGACTTTTTCTGAGTCTGGAGGAATTCAAGGGGAGTTTTCAGGGGAGTGCGTTCTCTCTGCCATCTCCTCCCTGTGTGTGCGTTGCTGCATGCAGCAGCTGCGTGTGTGTGTAAACTGCCCCTCCCCCTCGCAAGCAGGCGGGGGAGAGAGAGATGTTTCGTCTCGATGTACACATGCTATGACTCCGGGGGTACTTCCATTCGCTTCGTCTTGATCTGTTGATGTTATTTCATGTCTCGTTTGTCCATTGTGACGGTGGGAAAGCCAGGGAAATGTCCCGGAGATATACTGAGAAATCTTTGTAACAGCATTTTCCTTTGATCACAGCTGTTCACAGCTACGAGGCTGGGATCGCTTCCATTCGCTTCGTCTTGATCTGTAGATGTTATTTAATGTCTCATTTGTTCATTTTGATGGAGAAAAAGTTGTACATTTAGTGAATTCAGAGTGTCTAAGATGCACAAGTAGGCATGTTTGAGTACTCAGGTCCAGTGGCTCACTGCGTTAACGCTCGCCCCTGGATGCGGTTGGTGGCGTGTTCGAATCCATGCTGTGGCATACTTTTTTTCATTTTCACCCTTTTTCTATGGATCTCCAAAAAAAGTAAACTTTGACTTTTTCTGAGTCTGGAGGAATTCAAGGGGAGTTTTCAAGGGACTCTACCCGCCTTATGAGGCACTATTTTCGAATACTTTTTTTCATTTTCACCCTTTTTCTATGGATCTCCAAAAAGTTAACTTTGACTTTTTCTGAGTCTGGAGGAATTCAAGGGGAGTTTTCAGGGGAGTGCGTTCTCTCTGCCATCTCCTCCCTGTGTGTGCGTTGCTGCATGCAGCAGCTGCGTGTGTGTGTGTAAACTGCCCCTCCCCTTCGCAAGCACGCGGGGGAGAGAAAGATGTTTTGTCTCGATTTACACATGCTATGACTCCGGGGGTACTTCCATTCGCTTCGTCTTGATCTGTTGATGTTATTTCATGTCTCGTTTGTTCATTGTGACGGTGGGAAAGCCAGAGAAATGTCCCGGAGATATACTGAGAAATCTTTGAAACAGCATTTTCCTGCGATCACAGCTGTTCACAGCTACGAGGCTGGGACTGCTTCCATTCGCTTCGTCTTGATCTGTAGATGTTATTTAATGTCTCATTTGTTCATTTTGATGGAGAAAAAGTTGTACATTTAGTGAATTCAGAGTGTCTAAGATGCACAAGTAGGCATGTTTGAGTACTCAGGTCCAGTGGCTCACTGCATTAACGATCGCCCCTGGATGCGGTTGGTGGCGTGTTCGAATCCATGCTGTGGCATACTTTTTTTCATTTTCACCCTTTTTCTATGGATCTCCAAAAAAAGTAAACTTTGACTTTTTCTGAGTCTGGAGGAATTCAAGGGGAGTTTTCAAGGGACTCTACCCGCCTTATGAGGCACTATTTTCGAATACTTTTTTCCATTTTCACCTTTTTTTCTATGGATCTCCAAAAAGTAAACTTTGACTTTTTCTGAGTCTGGAGGAATTCAAGGGGAGTTTTCAGGGGAGTGCGTTCTCTCTGCCATCTCCTCCCTGTGTGTGCGTTGCTGCATGCAGCAGCTGCGTGTGTGTGTAAACTGCCCCTCCCCCTCGCAAGCAGGCGGGGGAGAGAGAGATGTTTCGTCTCGATGTACACATGCTATGACTCCGGGGGTACTTCCATTCGCTTCGTCTTGATCTGTTGATGTTATTTCATGTCTCGTTTGTCCATTGTGACGGTGGGAAAGCCAGGGAAATGTCCCGGAGATATACTGAGAAATCTTTGTAACAGCATTTTCCTTTGATCACAGCTGTTCACAGCTACGAGGCTGGGATCGCTTCCATTCGCTTCGTCTTGATCTGTAGATGTTATTTAATGTCTCATTTGTTCATTTTGATGGAGAAAAAGTTGTACATTTAGTGAATTCAGAGTGTCTAAGATGCACAAGTAGGCATGTTTGAGTACTCAGGTGCAGTGGCTCACTGCGTTAACGCTCGCCCCTGGATGCGGTTGGTGGCGTGTTCGAATCCATGCTGTGGCATACTTTTTTTCATTTTCACCCTTTTTCTATGGATCTCCAAAAAAAGTAAACTTTGACTTTTTCTGAGTCTGGAGGAATTCAAGGGGAGTTTTCAAGGGACTCTACCCGCCTTATGAGGCACTATTTTCGAATACTTTTTTCCATTTTCACCCTTTTTCTATGGATCTCCAAAAAGTGAACTTTTACATTTTCTGAGTCTGGAGGAATTCAAGGGGAGTTTTCAGGGGAGTGCATTCTCTCTGCCATCTCCTCCCTGTGTGTGCGTTGCTGCATGCAGCAGCTGCGTGTGTGTGTAAACTGCCCCTCCCCTTCGCAAGCAGGCGGGGGAGAGAGAGATGTTTCGTCTCGATGTACACATGCTATGACTCCGGGGGTACTTCCATTCGCTTCGTCTTGATCTGTTGATGTTATTTCATGTCTCGTTTGTCCATTGTGACGGTGGGAAAGCCAGGGAAATGTCCCGGAGATATACTGAGAAATCTTTGTAACAGCATTTTCCTTTGATCACAGCTGTTCACAGCTACGAGGCTGGGACCGCTTCCATTCGCTTCGTCTTGATCTGTAGATGTTATTTAATGTCTCATGTGTTCATTTTGATGGAGAAAAAGTTGTACATTTAGTGAATTCAGAGTGTCTAAGATGCACAAGTAGGCATGTTTGAGTACTCAGGTCCAGTGGCTCACTGCGTTAACGCTCGCCCCTGGATGCGGTTGGTGGCGTGTTCGAATCCATGCTGTGGCATACTTTTTTTCATTTTCACCCTTTTTCTATGGATCTCCAAAAAGTGAACTTTGACTTTTTCTGAGTCTGGAGGAATTCAAGGGGAGTTTTCAAGGGACTCTACCCGCCTTATGAGGCACTATTTTCGAATACTTTTTTCTATTTTCACCCTTTTTCTATGGATCTCCAAAAAGTGAACTTTTACATTTTCTGAGTCTGGAGGAATTCAAGGGGAGTTTTCAGGGGAGGGCATTCTCTCTGCCATCTCCTCCCTGTGTGTGCGTTGCTGCATGCAGCAGCTGCGTGTGTGTGTAAACTGCCCCTCCCCTTCGCAAGCACGCGGGGGAGAGAAAGATGTTTTGTCTCGATTTACACATGCTATGACTCCGGGGGTACTTCCATTCGCTTCGTCTTGATCTGTTGATGTTATTTCATGTCTCGTTTGTTCATTGTGACGGTGGGAAAGCCAGAGAAATGTCCCGGAGATATACTGAGAAATCTTTGAAACAGCATTTTCCTGCGATCACAGCTGTTCACAGCTACGAGGCTGGGACTGCTTCCATTCGCTTCGTCTTGATCTGTAGATGTTATTTTATGTCTCATTTGTTCATTTTGATGGAGAAAAAGTTGTACATTTAGTGAATTCTGAGTGTCTAAGATGCACAAGTAAGCATGTTTGAGTACTCAGGTCCAGTGGCTCACTGCGTTAACGCTCGCCCCTGGATGCGGTTGGTCGCGTGTTCGAATCCATGCTGTGGCATACTTTTTTTCATTTTCACCCTTTTTCTATGGATCTCCAAAAAGTCAACTTTGACTTTTTCTGAGTCTGGAGGAATTCAAGGGGAGTTTTCAAGGGACTCTACCCGCCCTATGAGGCACTATTTTCGAATACTTTTTTCCATTTTCACCCTTTTTCTATGGATCTCCAAAAAGTGAACTTTTACATTTTCTGAGTCTGGAGGAATTCAAGGGGAGTTTTCAGGGGAGTGCATTCTCTCTGCCATCTCCTCCCTGTGTGTGCGTTGCTGCATGCAGCAGCTGCGTGTGTGTGTAAACTGCCCCTCCCCTTCGCAAGCAGGCGGGGGAGAGAGAGATGTTTCGTCTCGATGTACACATGCTATGACTCCGGGGGTACTTCCATTCGCTTCGTCTTGATCTGTTGATGTTATTTCATGTCTCGTTTGTCCATTGTGACGGTGGGAAAGCCAGGGAAATGTCCCGGAGATATACTGAGAAATCTTTGTAACAGCATTTTCCTGCGATCACAGCTGTTCAAAGCTACGAGGCTGGGACCGCTTCCATTCGCTTCGTCTTGATCTGTATATGTTATTTCATGTTTCATTTGTTCATTTTGATGGAGAAAAAGTTGTACATTTAGTGAATTCAGAGTGTCTAAGATGCACAAGTAAGCATGTTTGAGTACTTAGGTCCAGTGGCTCACTGCGTTAACGCTCGCCCCTGGATGCGGTTGGTCGCGTGTTCGAATCCATGCTGTGGCATACTTTTTTTCATGTTCACCCTTTTTCTATTGATCTCCAAAAAGTAAACTTTGACTTTTTCTGAGTCTGGAAGAATTCAAGGGGAGTTTTCAAGGGACTCTACCCGCCTTATGAGGCACTATTTTCGAATATTTTTTTCCATTTTCACCCTTTTTCTATGGATCTCCAAAAAGTGAACTTTTACATTTTCTGAGTCTGGAGGAATTCAAGGGGAGTTTTCAGGGGAGTGTGTTCTCTCTGCCATCTCCTCCCTGTGTGTGCGTTGCTGCATGCAGCAGCTGCGTGTGTGTGTAAACTGCCCCTCCCCTTCGCAAGCACGCGGGGGAGAGAAAGATGTTTTGTCTCGATTTACACATGCTATGACTCCGGGGGTACTTCCATTCGCTTCGTCTTGATCTGTTGATGTTATTTCATGTCTTGTTTGTTCATTGTGACGGTGGGAAAGCCAGAGAAATGTCCCGGAGATATACTGAGAAATCTTTGAAACAGCATTTTCCTGCGATCACAGCTGTTCACAGCTACGAGGCTGGGACTGCTTCCATTCACTTCGTCTTGATCTGTAGATGTTATTTTATGTCTCATTTGTTCATTTTGATGGAGAAAAAGTTGTACATTTAGTGAATTCTGAGTGTCTACGATGCACAAGTAAGCATGTTTCAGTACTCAGATCCAGTGGCTCACTGCGTTAACGCTCGCCCCTGGATGCGGTTGGTCGCGTGTTCGAATCCATGCTGTGGCATACTTTTTTTCATTTTCACCCTTTTTCTATGGTTAGGGAATGTTCCGGTATTTGGACAACATTAACATGGGATCACTCCGGTCAATGTACGTACTTCGTCTCACTGGAATATTAATGGCCAGATTGAATACAAAATCGACCCAAATTCTCCGGTCAATGACAGGAGAGTTTTGAAAGTGACAAAACACTGTTCCACACATTTAAAAACACTTAATCAATGTTTACCCAGGATCCATGCACCTTTCCTGGCTTGTAAAATGTGGTGATGCGCCCTGGAGGTAGCGGGTAGGCTCTGTGCGTGGTGCTGAACCCCAGCCTGTCTATGTGGAATACAAAAACAAACAAAGACAAACACCTTTAAGGTCACCAGGGTCGTGAGGTTCTGGTTCTGGCGGTGTGCATGGAGGGGTTTAGTCCGAGTGAGGAGTGCTCGAGCGTGGGAGGATGTGTAAGGCAGAGGAGGGGAACAAAAGGTGTGTGCAGGAGCAGGGAGAAAAGAGAAAATAAAAAGACTCAAAGTGTTCCACCTTCCAGCAGCAGCAGCAGCAGCAGCGGGCCCGCGGTGCTGAACACCTGCCTGTCTATGTGGAGTACAAAAACAAACAAAGACAAACACCTTTAAGGTCACCAGGGTCGTGAGGTTCTGGTTCTGGCGGTGTGCATGGAGGGGTTTGACCTGGCTCCCCGACACAATGCACATAGTCTGGAGCAGCGGAGCAGCGGCTGGGCCGTGTTCCCCCTTCTGTCCATTTGCCTATCAGTTTGTTAACGAAGTGGACAGAGGCTGTTTTTTGCCCCTAAAAGTGACTTTTAATGGTGTTTTTTGTATTTAAATGATGGGTTTTATATTTCTCCAGGGTCCCCGACACAATGAAACTAGTCTGGAGCTCGCTGGGGTCCCGCAAAATGCTTTAATCACGATTTTGTCCTTTTCCCCATCACTTTGTTAACGAAGTGGACAGAGGCTGTTTTTTGCCCCTAAAAGTGACTTTTAATGGTGTTTTTGGCATTTAAATGATGGGTTTTATCATTATCCAGGGTCCCCGACGCAATGCACATAGTCTGGAGCTCGCTGGGGTCCCGCAAAATGCTTTAATCACGATTTTGTCCTTTTCCCCATCACTTTGTTAACGAAGTGGACAGAGGCTGTTTTTTGCCCTAAAAGTGACTTTTAATGGTGTTTTTGGCATTTAAATGATGGGTCTTATCATTATCCAGGGTCCCCGACACAATGAAACTAGTCTGGAGCTCGCTGGGGTCCCGCAAAATGCTTTAATCACGATTTTGTCCTTTTCCCCATCACTTTGTTAACGAAGTGGACAGAGGCTGTTTTTTGCCCCTAAAAGTGACTTTTAATGGTGTTTTTGGCATTTAAATGATGGGTCTTATCATTATCCAGGGTCCCCGACACAATGAAACTAGTCTGGAGCTCGCTGGGGTCCCGCAAAATGCTTTAATCACGATTTGGTCCTTTTCCCCATCACTTTGTTAACGAAGTGGACAGAGGCTGTTTTTTGCCCCTAAAAGTGACTTTTAATGGTGTTATTTGTATTTAAATGATGTGTTTTATCATTCTCCAGGGTCCCCGACGCAATGCACATAGTCTGGAGCTCGCTGGGGTCCCGCAAAATGCTTTAATCACGATTTTGTCCTTTTCCCCATCACTTTGTTAACGAAGTGGACAGAGGCTGTTTTTTGCCCCTAAAAGTGACTTTTAATGGTGTTTTTGGCATTTAAATGATGGGTTTTATATTTCTCCAGGGTCCCCGACACAATGAAACTAGTCTGGAGCTCGCTGGGGTCCCGCAAAATGCTTTAATCACGATTTTGTCCTTTTCCCCATCACTTTGTTAACGAAGTGGACAGAGGCTGTTTTTTGCCCCTAAAAGTGACTTTTAATGGTGTTTTTGGCATTTAAATGATGGGTTTTATATTTCTCCAGGGTCCCCGACACAATGAAACTAGTCTGGAGCTCGCTGGGGTCCCGCAAAATGCTTTAATCACGATTTTGTCCTTTTCCCCATCACTTTGTTAACGAAGTGGACAGAGGCTGTTTTTTGCCCCTAAAAGTGACTTTTAATGGTGTTTTTGGCATTTAAATGATGGGTCTTATCATTATCCAGGGTCCCCGACACAATGAAACTAGTCTGGAGCTCGCTGGGGTCCCGCAAATGCTTTAATCAGGCGTTTTAACACTTTTCCCCACGAAAATGATTTTTAATTATTTTTTGGGGGCTATATAAATCAAATTCCGGTTAATGCCGAGCACAATTGTACCTTTTACTATTTTAATGTATTTGCATGATATATCTTTGGGCGATAAAAGCGACATATTTGGATGACTTTGTCAGTTTATGGAGCTTATCCCACAAATCCCGGATGATCCGGGCCAAATTTGGGAGCTCATAGGCAGCCTGCTATAGGCCCCCACCCGTGGAATGAAAAAAAAATGAAAGAAAACGGTCAATTATATGTTAAAATAATCAAAAAATGAACTTTTAAAATTACATGGGAGAGGGGATCTGAAAAATTGGAGAAGGGGAAAAGTGTTCGGCGCTTCGGGACGAAGCGCCGAACACTTTTCCCCTACCCCGTTGCAAGGTACAACGGAGAGGGGAATCCAGACTTCCCCTCCTCCGTTGTAAAAAACCGTTCATGTTTTACAAGCTACCTTCTGCACGAAATCGGAAACCCGGTTTTTGAGAGGACTCAGAAAAAAAACGGCTGTGTAACTTCATGGAGGAATTCATCCGCTGTATGTGCACTTTGGCTCGGATACATTTTGTTGCCTGGAGACCCCCCAGCATGGTTCTTACCAAACTTAAAGTTTTTGAACTGGGCTCTGGAGGAAGGTAAGGGGAGTTGACAGGGGACTCAATCCGCCTCATGAGGCACTATTTTCGGATACATTTCAACACTTTTAGCCCTTTTTGATGGTTCTCCAAAAAATAACTCTGACTTTTTCAGAGTGTGGAGGAAGGTGAGGGGAGTTGACAGGGGACTTTATCCGCCTTATGGGGCACTATTCTCGGATACATTTCAACACTTTTAGCCCTTTTTGATGGTTCTCCAAAAAATAACTCTGACTTTTTCAGAGTGTGGAGGAAGGTGAGGGGAGTTGACAGGGGACTTTATCCGCCTTATGGGGCACTATTCTCGGATACATTTCAACACTTTTAGCCCTTTTTGATGGTTCTCCAAAAAATAACTCTGACTTTTTCAGAGTGTGGAGGAAGGTGAGGGGAGTTGACAGGGGACTTTATCCGCCTTATGGGGCACTATTCCCGGATACATTTCAACACTTTTAGCCCTTTTTGATGGTTCTCCAAAAAATAACTCTGACTTTTTCAGAGTGTGGAGGAAGGTGAGGGGAGTTGACAGGGGACTTTATCCGCCTTATGGGGCACTATTCCCGGATACATTTCAACACTTTTAGCCCTTTTTGATGGTTCTCCAAAAAATAACTCTGACTTTTTCAGAGTGTGGAGGAAGGTGAGGGGAGTTGACAGGGGACTTTACCCGCCTTATGGGGCACTATTCCCGGATACATTTCAACACTTTTAGCCCTTTTTGATGGTTCTCCAAAAAATAACTCTGACTTTTTCAGAGTGTGGAGGAAGGTGAGGGGAGTTGACAGGGGACTTTACCCGCCTTATGGGGCACTATTCCCGGATACATTTCAACACTTTTAGCCCTTTTTGATGGTTCTCCAAAAAATAACTCTGACTTTTTCAGAGTGTGGAGGAAGGTGAGGGGAGTTGACAGGGGACTTTACCCGCCTTATGGGGCACTATTCCCGGATACATTTCAACACTTTTAGCCCTTTTTGATGGTTCTCCAAAAAATAACTCTGACTTTTTCAGAGTGTGGAGGAAGGTGAGGGGAGTTGACAGGGGACTTTACCCGCCTTATGGGGCACTATTCCCGATACATTTCAACACTTTTAGCCCTTTTGATGGTTCTCCAAAAAATAACTCTGACTTTTTCAGAGTGTGGAGGAAGGTGAGGGGAGTTGACAGGGGACTTTACCCGCCTTATGGGGCACTATTCCCGGATACATTTCAACACTTTTAGCCCTTTTTGATGGTTCTCCAAAAAATAACTCTGACTTTTTCAGAGTGTGGAGGAAGGTGAGGGGAGTTGACAGGGGACTTTACCCCGCCTTATGGGGCACTATTCCCGGATACATTTCAACACTTTTAGCCCTTTTTGATGGTTCTCCAAAAAATAACTCTGACTTTTTCAGAGTGTGGAGGAAGGTGAGGGGAGTTGACAGGGGACTTTACCCGCCTTATGGGGCACTATTCCCGGATACATTTCAACACTTTTAGCCCTTTTTGATGGTTCTCCAAAAAATAACTCTGACTTTTTCAGAGTGTGGAGGAAGGTGAGGGGAGTTGACAGGGGACTTTACCCGCCTTATGGGGCACTATTCCCGGATACATTTCAACACTTTTAGCCCTTTTTGATGGTTCTCCAAAAAATAACTCTGACTTTTTCAGAGTGTGGAGGAAGGTGAGGGGAGTTGACAGGGGACTTTACCCGCCTTATGGGGCACTATTCCCGGATACATTTCAACACTTTTAGCCCTTTTTGATGGTTCTCCAAAAAATTAACTCTGACTTTTTCAGAGTGTGGAGGAAGGTGAGGGGAGTTGACAGGGGACTTTACCCGCCTTATGGGGCACTATTCTCGGATACATTTTTTCATTTTCACCCATTTTTGATGGTTCTCCAAAAAGACAAGTTAGTCTTTTTTCTTCCCCCTTCCTCTTCTGATTTCTCACTGATCGAATGGCAAACGCGACCCGCCATCGGAGGGCCTCCGCCGGCCCGCCTCGTGCCGGTGCTCTGGCGGTCGGTTCCTCCGAACTGCGGGTTCGACTCTGATGGCCGGGAGGGACGAGGGAAACGTCGGGGGGGTCTGCTGGAGGCTCCTGCTGGAGTCTTGCGTTCACTGGGACCTGGCTCGAAAAACTCGAAACCCTGACTCCAGTGCGGTGTTGCGGCCATGCGCCTCCGGGTACCAGACTCCCCTGCCTCCTCCGTGTTGCGTGGGCTGCGTGGGGGTAACCCTGCGTGTCCGTTACCCTGCGTGTCTCTTACCTCCCAGGCCGACCGATATGAAGCGTTTCCAAGACGAACCGTCTGACTCAGGGGTCCCACCACAGGTTCCGTAGCGGGGTGGAAGTTCCACCTCCCCTCTTTGCCGCGGAATGCAAAACAAACACCTGTTTCTCTCATCCTCCACTGTGGCATAGCGGCCTTAGTCGGCTGTGGCATTCAGCAATTGGCCTTGCTCCGGGCACAGGACCCTACTTCATCAAACTACCTATTTGATCCTGCGTAACAACCACATATATGCTTGTCTGCAAAGACATTGATCGAATGGCAAACGTGACCCGCCATCGGAGGGCCTCCGCCGGCCCGGCCCTCGTGCCGGTGCTCTGGCGGTCGGTTCCTCCGAACTGCGGGTTCGACTCTGATGGCCGGGAGGGACGAGGGAAACGTCGGGGGGGTCTGCTGGAGGCTCCGGGCACAGGACCCTACTTCATCAAACTACCTATTTGATCCTGCGTAACAACCACATATATGCTTGTCTGCAAAGACATTGATCGAATGGCAAACGTGACCCGCCATCGGAAGGCCTCCGCCGGCCCGGCTTCGTGCCGGTGCTCTGGCGGTCGGTTCTTCCAAACTGCGGGTTTGACTCTGCTCCTGGGAGCACATATGCTTGTCTGCAAAGAGGGACATGCCTGGTCCCGCCCAGGTGTTCTTCTACGGCTAGTGTCCAGCCAGCTGCGGTATCATCAACTTTGACCCGCCATCGGAGGGCCTCCTCCCCGGGTCCAGCTTCCGGTGCTAGGCGGTCGGTTCCTCCAAACTGTGTGATTGACTCTGCTCCTGGGAGCACATATGCTTGTCTGCAAAGAGGGACATGCCTGGTCCCGCCCAGGTGTTCTTCTACGGCTAGTGTCCAGCCAGCTGCGGTATCATCAACTTTGACCCGCCATCGGAGGGCCTCCTCCCCGGGTCCAGCTTCCGGTGCTAGGCGGTCGGTTCCTCCAAACTGTGTGATTGACTCTGCTCCTGGGAGCACATATGCTTGTCTGCAAAGAGGGACATGCCTGGTCCCGCCCAGGTGTTCTTCTACGGCTAGTGTCCAGCCAGCTGCGGTATCATCAACTTTGACCCGCCATCGGAGGGCCTCCTCCCCGGGTCCAGCTTCCGGTGCTTGGCGGTCGGTTCATCCAAACTACGGGTAATCCTGGAGCGGACATAAACAAAGAATGATATTTTACAGGACATGATGGATATGTGTTTTTTCCAGGCTTTTTGGAAATAAACCAAATGTGATTTTGCAGTGCATGATATAGCTCATTTTACCCATGTGATGTTGTGCAGTACATTACTGAGCTCATTTAACGATATTGGTCTACCAGGTGAAGTGGGATGCTGCCATTTCCCAACTGGTCTCCGGAGGAATATAAGGAGAGTTGACAGGGGACTCTGCCCAGTGCTCATGAACCAAATGAGGGGTGTGTTAGAGGGGAAAGGCTCTGGCTGTTTCTGCAGCCTCTGCATCTACCTTCTCTCCCCACCCCGATACCAGCGCGTGCCTGCTGTAAAAGGCAGGTGCACGGGCTCTCACTTCCACTAACTCTGAGCCTGGCTCCCGAGCAGCACGTTCTCCCCGGCAGTCCGCCAGCAGATGAAAAACACCCACCTCTCCGCCTCTTCCGAGGGACGAGGGAACCGCGCGGGGGGGTCTGCTGGAGGTTCCTGCCGGGTGCTCCGTACTGCGTTTCACCGGGACCTGGCTCGAAAAACTCGGAACTCTGACTCCAGTGCGGTGTGGCGGTCTCGCCCTGGCCGTCCACCGTGCGCCTCCGGGTACCTGACTCCCCTGCCTCCTCCGGGGGCAGGTGCGAGGGGTTCAATGCCTCCTCCCCCCGCTGCGGCGAAAGCCGGAGCGGGACGGAGCGCCCGGAGGTACTGTTACCCCCACGTTTTGTACCCAAAACTGTCTTGTGAGTTCGTGGCAGAACCATGAAACAAAAAACAATCAATGTATCGGACCCATCGCCAGTCGCGTTGGTGCGGAGGTGGGACCATTTTAACCAGGTGGTAACCCAAGTCCTCCCCTTGGTCCGTGTTCCCTGCATTGAAGCATCGGACCCATGGTTGCAATCAGCAGTTGGCTAACGCATATAAACGGAGAAACAGAAAACCATTTAAATATAATTCATTGTGTGTGTTTTTGGAAGGATGTTGACCGAATGCCCGGTGTGCAGCCTCCGCTATCTGGCTTTGAATAAGCACCTTAAGCACAAACATGCAGTGCGGAACCTGGATGAAAGAGGCATCATTCTTAAAATGGCCAGTGGTAGAATAAATGTTCGGACCAAACCCTGTCCCATCACAGGGTGTTCGTATGCTGGGAGGAAACTACACCGTCATGTAACTCGTGACCACCCTGAGTTCTCCCGAGATGAGGCACATCAGGTCATGGCAAGGCTGAAGCATAGTGTGGCCCTGCAGTTGCTCCATGACCTCCGAGAGACTAATCCCATCATTGGAATGGCTACATCATTGGATATAGACAATGAGGAGGAATACCCGGTGCACCCTCCACCCTTCTCCCCACATACCGAGTGTGACGAAGAGGACTGCATGCAGGTGAGGCTGGACAATGTGGCATTGAGGGCTCAGAAGGATGCCCTCATTGATGAGGTGAAGACCCTGCGCTCCAGGCTAAAACAGGGTCTAAAACCCAGGAAGCAGAATGCCACTGCTGCTCTGCTTGAGGAAGACGAAGAATGTATACGATTTAAGGGCGTAGCAATCCCAAGTACCCCCGACATGAACTCAGTAGCCTCCGGCAGCAATACCCCTCTCAAGACCCCGGTGAAGACTGTCATGCGGTCCATAGAAGCCTCTGCGAGTGAGACCCCCCTCAAGTCTGTGATGCGGTCCCCAGAAGCCTCCGGAAGCAAGACCCCGGTGAAGACTGTCATGCGGTCCGACAAAGCCTCCGGTAGTGAGACCCCGGTGAACACTGTCATGCGGTCCCCAGAAGCCTCCGGAAGCAAGACCCCGGTGAAGACTGTCATGCGGTCCAACAAAGCCTCCGGTAGAGAGACCCCTCTCAAGTCTGTGATGCGGTCCCCAGAAGCCTCCGGAAGCAAGACCCCAGTGAAGACTGTCATGTGGTCCCCAGAAGCCTCCGGTAGTGAGACCCCAGTGAAGACTGTCATGCGGTCCATAGAAGCCTCTGCGAGTGAGATCCCTCTCAAGTCTGTGATGCGGTCCCCAGAAGCCTCCGGAAGCAAGACCCCGATGCAGACTGTCATGCGGTCCGTAGAAGCCTCCTGTAGTGAGACCCCTGTATGCCAGAAGACCCGTGCGTCTGTCTCCAATAAGCTGAAAGCTAATCTGGCTAAGGACTGGCCCTCTTCCCAAAATCAATGGTGCACTGGGAAGGGACTGCGGAATACCATGCGTGAAATCACGTTGCCTAAAAGCATGGAGACGTACATTCAGACATACAGAGGTCATTGTGAGGGTCTTGCACCGACAGTAAAACGGAAAGAGAATTGTATGTCCAATGTCAGCCGGATAAAGAACTTCATAGTATTCATGGCCCATGGTTTTGACCGGCTGTCAGACTGGCTGTTTCTAAAAGACACAAAGAGGGTCCGTGGCTGGAGCAAGTATATTTCAGAGTCGGGCCGGACAGTCACAACATCGCTGTTGTTCCTGAAGACTGTGAACCATTTCCTGAGGTACTTGTCTGCATCAAAGCTCCGGGGGTGCAGGCTCACCCAGTCTGATATGACCCACATCATCAGAGAGGTGAAAGCCAACATTAACGATTTGAAAAAGTCTGTCACTCTCCACCAGTTTAAGGTGAAGAGGGACAAGCTGGATCGTCTGCCGAGCCAGGCGGAGCTTCTCGCCGCCATGGCGGCCGCTGAGAAGCGCATCCCTGATCTCCTTGACCTGATGGCTAGCAATCCGACCACAATCACCCAGTACCTGCTATATGGCTATCTAACCCTCCATTGGAGCCTCCTGTATGGCCACCGTCCGGGTGTGTATGCAAACATGACCAACACGGAGGTCTTTGAGGCGGACAGAAGGGGCACTGCTGAGGGCTACATCATCCACGTGCAGGATCACAAGACTGCCAAGACATTTGGTGAAGCACAGCTGGTGCTTACAATAAAGGAGTTTAGCTGGGTCATGCGGTGGATGGGGATAAAAGAGGGCTTGTCGGGTCCTCAGAATGAATTCTTCCTTTTCACATCGGGGAAGCAGGCTTCCAAGAACCTGAACGCTCACTTGAAGAGGGCTTGGGCTGATGCTGGGCTAGAAACAGCCGTCACCTTCACCATCTTGCGCACTGCCCTGGCTGACAATATCAAGCATCACCAAGATCCAGAAAGCAGGTCGATTCTGGCTAGGTTTATGTGCCACGACGTAAGCACTGCAGACCGGTTCTACGCGAATACGCCTGGAATAAAGGAGGCATTGAAGATCCGCTCCATGTTCAGGGCGGCGGCAGCAGCTGCAGCAGCATCATCATCAGAAGGAGGTCTACCACCGTCAGCTACCTCCGAAGAGGATTCAGGGGCGGAGAGCAGCGATACCTCTTCTTCAGGACCGATTGGTACTCCTGATGAGGGGAAAGGGGCCGTGGACTCAACCTTTTTTCCCCGGTGCACTGTACAAGTTAGACGGCTAATATGGCCCCAAGGCCCCTGTTAATCATGTTGTTATTATGTTTATTTTGTATACTGTTTTTGTAAAATTGGTGTGATAATTAAATAAAAAATAAAAAAAAAACATTAGTATAACCTTGAAGGTTCCCAGGGGCAAATACAGTGCCTGTCATTTTGCAGGATATAATTTAACATGTAACCTCTCCTGGAAATGGACATACTCTGTGCATTTCCAGGAGAGGTTCCATGTTAAATTATATCCTGCAATATCCTCCAAAGAAGGGGTGGTAGTGTCATGAATAAGGCCGAATATGTATGCCGATGTGCGGACGGTAAAGCACCGCAAAATCCACCCCTTTAGGGTAACCAGGGGCATGAAGTTCTGTAGGGTGTGAACATCTGGGTTTAGTCCGAGTGAGGAGTGCTCGAGCGTGGGAGGATGTGTAAGGCAGAGGAGGGTAACAAAAGGTGTGTGCAGGAGCAGGGAGAAAAGAGAAAATAAAAAGACTCAAAGTGTTCCACCTTCCAGCAGCAGCAGCAGCGGGCCCGCTCTGTCCGTGGTGCTGAACACCTGCCTGTCTATGTGGAGTACAAAAACAAACAAAGACAAACACCTTTAAGGTCACCAGGGGCGTGAGGTTCTGGTTCTGGCGGTGTGCATGGAGGGGTTTAGTCCGAGTGAGGAGTGCTCGAGCGTGGGAGGATGTGTAAGGCAGAGGAGGGGAACAAAAAAAAACGAATACAAATAAGTTAAAGTGTGAACCTCCAGCAGGGCAGGTGCTGCTGCTGCTGCTGCTGCTGCTGCTGCTGCTGCTGCTGCTGTGAAGGAGGACGAATATTGATGCTTGTGTTCGGACGGTAAAGCACCGCAAAATCCACCCCCCCTTAAAGGTGACCAGGGGCATGAGATTCTGCAGGGTGTGAACATCTGGGTTTAGTCCGTGGGGGAGTGCTTAAGTCCGGGGGCCCGGGGTCTCACGGTGCACGAGGTTATGGAAGTGCAGCAGGGCAGGTGCTGCTGCTGCTGCTGCTGCTGCTGCTGCTGCTGCTGCTGCTGCTGCTGCTGCTGCTGTGAAGGAGGACGAATATTGATGCTTGTGTTCGGACGGTAAAGCACCGCAAAATCCACCCCCCCTTAAAGGTGACCAGGGGCATGAGATTCTGCAGGGTGTGAACATCTGGGTTTAGTCCGTGGGGGAGTGCTTAAGTCCGGGGGCCCGGGGTCTCACGGTGCACGAGGTTACGGAAGTGCAGCAGGGCAGGTGCTGCTGCTGCTGCTGCTGCTGCTGCTGCTGCTGCTGCTGCTGCTGCTGCTGCTGCTGCTGCTGCTGCTGTGAAGGAGGACGAATATTGATGCTTGTGTTCGGACGGTAAAGCACCGCAAAATCCACCCCCCCTTAAAGGTGACCAGGGGCATGAGATTCTGCAGGGTGTGAACATCTGGGTTTAGTCCGTGGGGGAGTGCTTAAGTCCGGGGGCCCGGGGTCTCACGGTGCACGAGGTTATGGAAGTGCCACTGTTGCCGGAGGTCCTTAGTCCGTCCTTTGGGGCTCTGTCAGGGGCTACAGAGAGGTGGTTTTCCCGGTCCCTCTCCTGGAGGTATGAAATAACCTGAGCTCCATGTGAGGGAGCCGTGCTGGAGCTGCTTAGTCCGTCCTTTGGTGGTCTTTGAGGGGCTAATGAGAGGTGTTTTCCCCGGTCTATTTGATGGAAGTCTGACACGAGCAGAGTGTGCATGCTTTGAAACTAATCCACCCACACTTAGCATGCTATTTTAGGGTATAAATCGTACCTTGTCACCATGTACTGTGCTCCCTGGGACGACGCGCCCTCCTGTGGGGACACATGAGAACTGCACTCAAATCACTTTGTGCTTTTTAAACAGTTTAACATATTTTTTTCCACATTTAAAAAACGCTTTCTGCCCTGGAAATCATTTCTAATCATTATTACCGTTATGGAGGGGCTGCAGGAACACTTTCCCCGCCTTGCAAACATTTATTCCTGGTTCAAATAATCAATTTGTTCCGCCTGCTTTGCGTCAGCACCTCTGCGGCTGTCGGATTAACACAGATGAATGCACTTTTAACACTCACGCAGCCAGAATTCCTGCTCTTTTCCTGGGTTACAAAGTGAGGTGACGCAGCCTGTCCTCTGAGTCTCCCCGCCTCTCATAGACTTATTTCTGGGTAAAAAAAGCCATGTGCTCCGCCCCCTGGATCTCTGCATGTGTGTGTGTGCCTGTGAGTCTGTGGCTACTGTCCACATGCCCGCATTAGGAGGCACTATTTTCGGATACATTTTCTCATTTTCACCACTTTTCATGTTTTTATTATGTATATTGTTATATTATTATTATTATTATTATTGTATATATGTATACTGTGTATACTGTTTTTGTAAAAATCATGTGATTATTAAATAAATAATAAAACATGAATATAACCTTGAAGTTTCCCAGGGGCAAATACAGTGCCAGGTGTCAGACTATTTAAACAATGTTTACCCAGGATTCCGACACCTTCCCTGGCTTGTAAAATGCGGTGATGCGCCCTGGAGGTATCAGAGTATTTTAAACAACTTTTCCCCGCCTTTCAAACACTTTTTCCTGGCTTATAGCCTGTCATTTTGCAGGATATAATTTAACATGGAACCTCTCCCAGGGGCAAATACAGTGCCAGGTGTCAGACTATTTAAACAATGTTTACCCAGGATTCCGACACCTTCCCTGGCTTGTAAAATGCGGTGATGCGCCCTGGAGGTATCAGAGTATTTTAAACAACTTTTCCCCGCCTTTCAAACACTTTTTCCTGGCTTATAGCCTGTCATTTTGCAGGATATAATTTAACATGGAACCTCTCCCAGGGGCAAATACAGTGCCAGGTGTCAGACTATTTAAACAATGTTTACCCAGGATTCCGACACCTTCCCTGGCTTGTAAAATGCGGTGATGCGCCCTGGAGGTATCAGAGTATTTTAAACAACTTTTCCCCGCCTTTCAAACACTTTTTCCTGGCTTATAGCCTGTCATTTTGCAGGATATAATTTAACATGGAACCTCTCCTGGAAATGGACATACTCTGCGCATTTCCAGGAGAGGTTCCATGTTAAATGATATCCTGCAAAATGACAGGCAACAACTCTCTTCCAGACGTTTAAAAACACTTTTCCGACTATTTTAAACAACTTTTCCCCGCCTTTCAAACACTTTTTCCTGGCTTATAGCCTGTCATTTTGCAGGATATAATTTAACATGGAACCTCTCCTGGAAATGGACATACTCTGCGCATTTCCAGGAGAGGTTCCATGTTAAATTATATCCTGCAAAATGACAGGCAACAACTCTCTTCCAGACGTTTAAAAACACTTTTCCGACTATTTTAAACAACTTTTCCCCGCCTTTCAAACACTTTTTCCTGGCTTATAGCCTGTCATTTTGCAGGATATAATTTAACATGGAACCTCTCCTGGAAATGGACATATTCTGTGCATTTCCAGGAGAGGTTACATGTTAAATGATATCCTGCAAAATGACAGGCTACAACTCTCTTCCAGACGTTTAAAAACACTTTCCCCGACCATTTAAACATTATTTATGGCTTGTAAAGTGCGGTGATGAGCCCTGACAGTATCAGACTATTTAAAGGGTTACCAGGAGCATGAGAATATCCTCCACAGAAGGGGTGGTGGTGCCGTGAATAAGGCCGAATATGGATACCGATGTGCCGACGGTAAAGCACCGCAAAATCCACCCCCTTTAGGTTAACCAGGGGCATGGAGTTCTGTAGGGTGTGAACATCTGGGTTTAGTCCGTGGGGGAGTGCTTAAGTCCGGGAGTCCGGGGACTCACGGTGTGCAAGGTTATGGAGGTGCCCATGTCAGGGACACATGCTGGAGGTCTGTGGTCCGTCCTTTGGGGGTCTTGGAGGGGCCACAGAGAGGAGATTTCCCCGGTCTCTGTCCTGGATGAGTGAAATAAACAGAGTCTCCATGTCAGGGACACATGCTGGAGGTCTCTCTCCCGAGAGTGGACTTCCATTGCCTGTAAATTGGTCTAACATTAGGTCTGTCACTTTGGCTAACCGCACCACTGTCTGTCGTCTCCCGCAAGTGGACATCCATTGTCACTTTGGCTAACCGCACCACTGTCTGTCGTCTCCCGCAAGTGGACATCCATTGCGCCTAAATAGGGTTAGGGAATGTTCCGGTATTTGGACAACATTAACATGGGATCACTCCGGTCAATGTACGTACTTCGTCTCACTGGAATATTAATGGCCAGATTGAATTCAAAATCGACCCAAATTCTCCGGTCAATGACAGGAGAGTTTTGAAAGTGACAAAACACTGTTCCACACATTTAAAAACACTTAATCAATGTTTACCCAGGATCCATGCACCTTTCCTGGCTTGTAAAATGTGGTGATGCGCCCTGGAGGTAGCGGGTAGGCTCTGTGCGTGGTGCTGAACCCCAGCCTGTCTATGTGGAATACAAAAACAAACAAAGACAAACACCTTTAAGGTCACCAGGGTCGTGAGGTTCTGGTTCTGGCGGTGTGCATGGAGGGGTTTAGTCCGAGTGAGGAGTGCTCGAGCGTGGGAGGATGTGTAAGGCAGAGGAGGGGAACAAAAGGTGTGTGCAGGAGCAGGGAGAAAAGAGAAAATAAAAAGACTCAAAGTGTTCCACCTTCCAGCAGCAGCAGCAGCAGCAGCGGGCCCGCGGTGCTGAACACCTGCCTGTCTATGTGGAGTACAAAAACAAACAAAGACAAACACCTTTAAGGTCACCAGGGTCGTGAGGTTCTGGTTCTGGCGGTGTGCATGGAGGGGTTTGACCTGGCTCCCCGACACAATGCACATAGTCTGGAGCAGCGGAGCAGCGGCTGGGCCGTGTTCCCCCTTCTGTCCATTTGCCTATCAGTTTGTTAACGAAGTGGACAGAGGCTGTTTTTTGCCCCTAAAAGTGACTTTTAATGGTGTTTTTTGTATTTAAATGATGGGTTTTATATTTCTCCAGGGTCCCCGACACAATGAAACTAGTCTGGAGCTCGCTGGGGTCCCGCAAAATGCTTTAATCACGATTTTGTCCTTTTCCCCATCACTTTGTTAACGAAGTGGACAGAGGCTGTTTTTTGCCCCTAAAAGTGACTTTTAATGGTGTTTTTGGCATTTAAATGATGGGTTTTATCATTATCCAGGGTCCCCGACGCAATGCACATAGTCTGGAGCTCGCTGGGGTCCCGCAAAATGCTTTAATCACGATTTTGTCCTTTTCCCCATCACTTTGTTAACGAAGTGGACAGAGGCTGTTTTTTGCCCTAAAAGTGACTTTTAATGGTGTTTTTGGCATTTAAATGATGGGTCTTATCATTATCCAGGGTCCCCGACACAATGAAACTAGTCTGGAGCTCGCTGGGGTCCCGCAAAATGCTTTAATCACGATTTTGTCCTTTTCCCCATCACTTTGTTAACGAAGTGGACAGAGGCTGTTTTTTGACCCTAAAAGTGACTTTTAATGGTGTTTTTGGCATTTAAATGATGGGTCTTATCATTATCCAGGGTCCCCGACACAATGAAACTAGTCTGGAGCTCGCTGGGGTCCCGCAAAATGCTTTAATCACGATTTGGTCCTTTTCCCCATCACTTTGTTAACGAAGTGGACAGAGGCTGTTTTTTGCCCCTAAAAGTGACTTTTAATGGTGTTATTTGTATTTAAATGATGTGTTTTATCATTCTCCAGGGTCCCCGACGCAATGCACATAGTCTGGAGCTCGCTGGGGTCCCGCAAAATGCTTTAATCACGATTTTGTCCTTTTCCCCATCACTTTGTTAACGAAGTGGACAGAGGCTGTTTTTTGCCCCTAAAAGTGACTTTTAATGGTGTTTTTGGCATTTAAATGATGGGTTTTATATTTCTCCAGGGTCCCCGACACAATGAAACTAGTCTGGAGCTCGCTGGGGTCCCGCAAAATGCTTTAATCACGATTTTGTCCTTTTCCCCATCACTTTGTTAACGAAGTGGACAGAGGCTGTTTTTTGCCCCTAAAAGTGACTTTTAATGGTGTTTTTGGCATTTAAATGATGGGTTTTATATTTCTCCAGGGTCCCCGACACAATGAAACTAGTCTGGAGCTCGCTGGGGTCCCGCAAAATGCTTTAATCACGATTTTGTCCTTTTCCCCATCACTTTGTTAACGAAGTGGACAGAGGCTGTTTTTTGCCCCTAAAAGTGACTTTTAATGGTGTTTTTGGCATTTAAATGATGGGTCTTATCATTATCCAGGGTCCCCGACACAATGAAACTAGTCTGGAGCTCGCTGGGGTCCCGCAAAATGCTTTAATCACGATTTTGTCCTTTTCCCCATCACTTTGTTAACGAAGTGGACAGAGGCTGTTTTTTGCCCTAAAAGTGACTTTTAATGGTGTTTTTGGCATTTAAATGATGTGTTTTATCATTATCCAGGGTCCCCGACACAATGAAACTAGTCTGGAGCTCGCTGGGGTCCCGCAAAATGCTTTAATCACGATTTTGTCCATTTCCCCATCAGTTTGTTAACGAAGTGGACAGAGGCTGTTTTTTGCCCCTAAAAGTGACTTTTAATGGTGTTTTTTGTATTTAAATGATGTGTTTTATCTTTCTCCAGGGTCCCCGACGCAATGCACATAGTCTGGAGCTCGCTGGGGTCCCGCAAAATGCTTTAATCACGATTTTGTCCTTTTCCCCATCACTTTGTTAACGAAGTGGACAGAGGCTGTTTTTTGCCCCTAAAAGTGACTTTTAATGGTGTTTTTTGTATTTAAATGATGTGTTTTATCATTCTCCAGGGTCCCCGACACAATGCACATAGTCTGGAGCTCGCTGGGGTCCCGCAAATGCTTTAATCAGGCGTTTTAACACTTTCCCCACGAAAATGATTTTTAATTATTTTTTGGGGGCTATATAAATCAAATTCCGGTTAATGCCGAGCACAATTGTACCTTTTACTATTTTAATGTATTTGCATGATATATCTTTGGGCGATAAAAGCGACATATTTGGATGACTTTGTCAGTTTATGGAGCTTATCCCACAAATCCCGATGATCCGGGCCAAATTTGGGAGCTCATAGGCAGCCTGCCATAGGCCCCCACCCGTGGAATGAAAAAAAAATGAAAGAAAACGGTCAATTATATGTTAAAATAATCAAAAAATGAACTTTTAAAATTACATGGGAGAGGGGATCTGAAAAATTGGAGAAGGGGAAAAGTGTTCGGCGCTTCGGGACGAAGCGCCGAACACTTTTCCCCTACCCCGTTGCAAGGTACAACGGAGAGGGGAATCCAGACTTCCCCTCCTCCGTTGTAAAAAACCGTTCATGTTTTACAAGCTACCTTCTGCACGAAATCGGAAACCCGGTTTTTGAGAGGACTCAGAAAAAAAACGGCTGTGTAACTTCATGGAGGAATTCATCCGCTGTATGTGCACTTTGGCTCGGATACATTTTGTTGCCTGGAGACCCCCCAGCATGGTTCTTACCAAACTTAAAGTTTTTGAACTGGGCTCTGGAGGAAGGTAAGGGGAGTTGACAGGGGACTCAATCCGCCTCATGAGGCACTATTTTCGGATACATTTCAACACTTTTAGCCCTTTTTGATGGTTCTCCAAAAAATAACTCTGACTTTTTCAGAGTGTGGAGGAAGGTGAGGGGAGTTGACAGGGGACTTTATCCGCCTTATGGGGCACTATTCTCGGATACATTTCAACACTTTTAGCCCTTTTTGATGGTTCTCCAAAAAAT
Organism: Notothenia rossii; assembly: GCF_949606895.1. Lineage (NCBI taxonomy): Eukaryota > Metazoa > Chordata > Actinopteri > Perciformes > Nototheniidae > Notothenia > Notothenia rossii. The sequence continues at coordinate 59,182 of NW_027639883.1, forward strand.
AACTCTGACTTTTTCAGAGTGTGGAGGAAGGTGAGGGGAGTTGACAGGGGACTTTATCCGCCTTATGGGGCACTATTCTCGGATACATTTCAACACTTTTAGCCCTTTTTGATGGTTCTCCAAAAAATAACTCTGACTTTTTCAGAGTGTGGAGGAAGGTGAGGGGAGTTGACAGGGGACTTTATCCGCCTTATGGGGCACTATTCCCGGATACATTTCAACACTTTTAGCCCTTTTTGATGGTTCTCCAAAAAATAACTCTGACTTTTTCAGAGTGTGGAGGAAGGTGAGGGGAGTTGACAGGGGACTTTATCCGCCTTATGGGGCACTATTCCCGGATACATTTCAACACTTTTAGCCCTTTTTGATGGTTCTCCAAAAAATAACTCTGACTTTTTCAGAGTGTGGAGGAAGGTGAGGGGAGTTGACAGGGGACTTTACCCGCCTTATGGGGCACTATTCCCGGATACATTTCAACACTTTTAGCCCTTTTTGATGGTTCTCCAAAAAATAACTCTGACTTTTTCAGAGTGTGGAGGAAGGTGAGGGGAGTTGACAGGGGACTTTACCCGCCTTATGGGGCACTATTCCCGGATACATTTCAACACTTTTAGCCCTTTTTGATGGTTCTCCAAAAAATAACTCTGACTTTTTCAGAGTGTGGAGGAAGGTGAGGGGAGTTGACAGGGGACTTTACCCGCCTTATGGGGCACTATTCCCGGATACATTTCAACACTTTTAGCCCTTTTTGATGGTTCTCCAAAAAATAACTCTGACTTTTTCAGAGTGTGGAGGAAGGTGAGGGGAGTTGACAGGGGACTTTACCCGCCTTATGGGGCACTATTCCCGGATACATTTCAACACTTTTAGCCCTTTTTGATGGTTCTCCAAAAAATAACTCTGACTTTTTCAGAGTGTGGAGGAAGGTGAGGGGAGTTGACAGGGGACTTTACCCGCCTTATGGGGCACTATTCCCGGATACATTTCAACACTTTTAGCCCTTTTTGATGGTTCTCCAAAAAATAACTCTGACTTTTTCAGAGTGTGGAGGAAGGTGAGGGGAGTTGACAGGGGACTTTACCCGCCTTATGGGGCACTATTCCCGGATACATTTCAACACTTTTAGCCCTTTTTGATGGTTCTCCAAAAAATAACTCTGACTTTTTCAGAGTGTGGAGGAAGGTGAGGGGAGTTGACAGGGGACTTTACCCGCCTTATGGGGCACTATTCCCGGATACATTTCAACACTTTTAGCCCTTTTTGATGGTTCTCCAAAAAATAACTCTGACTTTTTCAGAGTGTGGAGGAAGGTGAGGGGAGTTGACAGGGGACTTTACCCGCCTTATGGGGCACTATTCCCGGATACATTTCAACACTTTTAGCCCTTTTTGATGGTTCTCCAAAAAATAACTCTGACTTTTTCAGAGTGTGGAGGAAGGTGAGGGGAGTTGACAGGGGACTTTACCCGCCTTATGGGGCACTATTCCCGGATACATTTCAACACTTTTAGCCCTTTTTGATGGTTCTCCAAAAAATAACTCTGACTTTTTCAGAGTGTGGAGGAAGGTGAGGGGAGTTGACAGGGGACTTTACCCGCCTTATGGGGCACTATTCTCGGATACATTTTTTCATTTTCACCCATTTTTGATGGTTCTCCAAAAAGACAAGTTAGTCTTTTTTCTTCCCCCTTCCTCTTCTGATTTCTCACTGATCGAATGGCAAACGCGACCCGCCATCGGAGGGCCTCCGCCGGCCCGGCCTCGTGCTGGTGCTCTGGCGGTCGGTTCCTCCGAACTGCGGGTTCGACTCTGATGGCCGGGAGGGACGAGGGAAACGTCGGGGGGGTCTGCTGGAGGCTCCTGCTGGAGTCTTGCGTTCACTGGGACCTGGCTCGAAAAACTCGAAACCCTGACTCCAGTGCGGTGTTGCGGCCATGCGCCTCCGGGTACCAGACTCCCCTGCCTCCTCCGTGTTGCGTGGGCTGCGTGGGGGTAACCCTGCGTGTCCGTTACCCTGCGTGTCTCTTACCTCCCAGGCCGACCGATATGAAGCGTTTCCAAGACGAACCGTCTGACTCAGGGGTCCCACCACAGGTTCCGTAGCGGGGTGGAAGTTCCACCTCCCCTCTTTGCCGCGGAATGCAAAACAAACACCTGTTTCTCTCATCCTCCACTGTGGCATAGCGGCCTTAGTCGGCTGTGGCATTCAGCAATTGGCCTTGCTCCGGGCACAGGACCCTACTTCATCAAACTACCTATTTGATCCTGCGTAACAACCACATATATGCTTGTCTGCAAAGACATTGATCGAATGGCAAACGTGACCCGCCATCGGAGGGCCTCCGCCGGCCCGGCCTCGTGCCGGTGCTCTGGCGGTCGGTTCCTCCGAACTGCGGGTTCGACTCTGATGGCCGGGAGGGACGAGGGAAACGTCGGGGGGGTCTGCTGGAGGCTCCGGGCACAGGACCCTACTTCATCAAACTACCTATTTGATCCTGCGTAACAACCACATATATGCTTGTCTGCAAAGACATTGATCGAATGGCAAACGTGACCCGCCATCGGAGGGCCTCCGCCGGCCCGGCCTCGTGCCGGTGCTCTGGCGGTCGGTTCCTCCGAACTGCGGGTTCGACTCTGATGGCCGGGAGGGACGGGGGAAACGTCCGGGGGGGTCTGCTGGAGGCTCCTGCTGGAGTCTTGCGTTCACTGGGACCTGGCTCGAAAAACTCGAAACCCTGACTCCAGTGCGGTGTTGCGGCCATGCGCCTCCGGGTACCAGACTCCCCTGCCTCCTCCGTGTTGCGTGGGCTGCGTGGGGGTAACCCTGCGTGTCCGTTACCCTGCGTGTCTCTTACCTCCCAGGCCGACCGATATGAAGCGTTTCCAAGACGAACCGTCTGACTCAGGGGTCCCACCACAGGTTCCGTAGCGGGGTGGAAGTTCCACCTCCCCTCTTTGCCGCGGAATGCAAAACAAACACCTGTTTCTCTCATCCTCCACTGTGGCATAGCGGCCTTAGTCGGCTGCGGCATTCAGCAATTGGCCTTGCTCCGGGCACAGGACCCTACTTCATCAAACTACCTATTTGATCCTGCGTAACAACCACATATATGCTTGTCTGCAAAGACATTGATCGAATGGCAAACGTGACCCGCCATCGGAGGGCCTCCGCCGGCCCGGCCTCGTGCCGGTGCTCTGGCGGTCGGTTCCTCCGAACTGCGGGTTCGACTCTGATGGCCGGGAGGGACGAGGGAAACGTCGGGGGGGTCTGCTGGAGGCTCCGGGCACAGGACCCTACTTCATCAAACTACCTATTTGATCCTGCGTAACAACCACATATATGCTTGTCTGCAAAGACATTGATCGAATGGCAAACGTGACCCGCCATCGGAAGGCCTCCGCCGGCCCGGCTTCGTGCCGGTGCTCTGGCGGTCGGTTCCTCCAAACTGTGTGATTGACTCTGCTCCTGGGAGCACATATGCTTGTCTGCAAAGAGGGACATGCCTGGTCCCGCCCAGGTGTTCTTCTACGGCTAGTGTCCAGCCAGCTGCGGTATCATCAACTTTGACCCGCCATCGGAGGGCCTCCTCCCCGGGTCCAGCTTCCGGTGCTAGGCGGTCGGTTCCTCCAAACTGTGTGATTGACTCTGCTCCTGGGAGCACATATGCTTGTCTGCAAAGAGGGACATGCCTGGTCCCGCCCAGGTGTTCTTCTACGGCTAGTGTCCAGCCAGCTGCGGTATCATCAACTTTGACCCGCCATCGGAGGGCCTCCTCCCCGGGTCCAGCTTCCGGTGCTTGGCGGTCGGTTCATCCAAACTACGGGTAATCCTGGAGCGGACATAAACAAAGAATGATATTTTACAGGACATGATGGATATGTGTTTTTTCCAGGCTTTTTGGAAATAAACCAAATGTGATTTTGCAGTGCATGATATAGCTCATTTTACCCATGTGATGTTGTGCAGTACATTACTGAGCTCATTTAACGATATTGGTCTACCAGGTGAAGTGGGATGCTGCCATTTCCCAACTGGTCTCCGGAGGAATATAAGGAGAGTTGACAGGGGACTCTGCCCAGTGCTCATGAACCAAATGAGGGGTGTGTTAGAGGGGAAAGGCTCTGGCTGTTTCTGCAGCCTCTGCATCTACCTTCTCTCCCCACCCCGATACCAGCGCGTGCCTGCTGTAAAAGGCAGGTGCACGGGCTCTCACTTCCACTAACTCTGAGCCTGGCTCCCGAGCAGCACGTTCTCCCCGGCAGTCCGCCAGCAGATGAAAAACACCCACCTCTCCGCCTCTTCCGAGGGACGAGGGAACCGCGCGGGGGGGGTCTGCTGGAGGTTCCTGCCGGGTGCTCCGTACTGCGTTTCACCGGGACCTGGCTCGAAAAACTCGGAACTCTGACTCCAGTGCGGTGTGGCGGTCTCGCCCTGGCCGTCCACCGTGCGCCTCCGGGTACCTGACTCCCCTGCCTCCTCCGGGGGCAGGTGCGAGGGGTTCAATGCCTCCTCCCCCCGCTGCGGCGAAAGCCGGAGCGGGACGGAGCGCCCGGAGGTACTGTTACCCCCACGTTTTGTACCCAAAACTGTCTTGTGAGTTCGTGGCAGAACCATGAAACAAAAAACAATCAATGTATCGGACCCATCGCCAGTCGCGTTGGTGCGGAGGTGGGACCATTTTAACCAGGTGGTAACCCAAGTCCTCCCCTTGGTCCGTGTTCCCTGCATTGAAGCATCGGACCCATGGTTGCAATCAGCAGTTGGCTAACGCATATAAACGGAGAAACAGAAAACCATTTAAATATAATTCATTGTGTGTGTTTTTGGAAGGATGTTGACCGAATGCCCGGTGTGCAGCCTCCGCTATCTGGCTTTGAATAAGCACCTTAAGCACAAACATGCAGTGCGGAACCTGGATGAAAGAGGCATCATTCTTAAAATGGCCAGTGGTAGAATAAATGTTCGGACCAAACCCTGTCCCATCACAGGGTGTTCGTATGCTGGGAGGAAACTACACCGTCATGTAACTCGTGACCACCCTGAGTTCTCCCGAGATGAGGCACATCAGGTCATGGCAAGGCTGAAGCATAGTGTGGCCCTGCAGTTGCTCCATGACCTCCGAGAGACTAATCCCATCATTGGAATGGCTACATCATTGGATATAGACAATGAGGAGGAATACCCGGTGCACCCTCCACCCTTCTCCCCACATACCGAGTGTGACGAAGAGGACTGCATGCAGGTGAGGCTGGACAATGTGGCATTGAGGGCTCAGAAGGATGCCCTCATTGATGAGGTGAAGACCCTGCGCTCCAGGCTAAAACAGGGTCTAAAACCCAGGAAGCAGAATGCCACTGCTGCTCTGCTTGAGGAAGACGAAGAATGTATACGATTTAAGGGCGTAGCAATCCCAAGTACCCCCGACATGAACTCAGTAGCCTCCGGCAGCAATACCCCTCTCAAGACCCCGGTGAAGACTGTCATGCGGTCCATAGAAGCCTCTGCGAGTGAGACCCCCCTCAAGTCTGTGATGCGGTCCCCAGAAGCCTCCGGAAGCAAGACCCCGGTGAAGACTGTCATGCGGTCCGACAAAGCCTCCGGTAGTGAGACCCCGGTGAACACTGTCATGCGGTCCCCAGAAGCCTCCGGAAGCAAGACCCCGGTGAAGACTGTCATGCGGTCCAACAAAGCCTCCGGTAGAGAGACCCCTCTCAAGTCTGTGATGCGGTCCCCAGAAGCCTCCGGAAGCAAGACCCCAGTGAAGACTGTCATGTGGTCCCCAGAAGCCTCCGGTAGTGAGACCCCAGTGAAGACTGTCATGCGGTCCATAGAAGCCTCTGCGAGTGAGATCCCTCTCAAGTCTGTGATGCGGTCCCCAGAAGCCTCCGGAAGCAAGACCCCGATGCAGACTGTCATGCGGTCCGTAGAAGCCTCCTGTAGTGAGACCCCTGTATGCCAGAAGACCCGTGCGTCTGTCTCCAATAAGCTGAAAGCTAATCTGGCTAAGGACTGGCCCTCTTCCCAAAATCAATGGTGCACTGGGAAGGGACTGCGGAATACCATGCGTGAAATCACGTTGCCTAAAAGCATGGAGACGTACATTCAGACATACAGAGGTCATTGTGAGGGTCTTGCACCGACAGTAAAACGGAAAGAGAATTGTATGTCCAATGTCAGCCGGATAAAGAACTTCATAGTATTCATGGCCCATGGTTTTGACCGGCTGTCAGACTGGCTGTTTCTAAAAGACACAAAGAGGGTCCGTGGCTGGAGCAAGTATATTTCAGAGTCGGGCCGGACAGTCACAACATCGCTGTTGTTCCTGAAGACTGTGAACCATTTCCTGAGGTACTTGTCTGCATCAAAGCTCCGGGGGTGCAGGCTCACCCAGTCTGATATGACCCACATCATCAGAGAGGTGAAAGCCAACATTAACGATTTGAAAAAGTCTGTCACTCTCCACCAGTTTAAGGTGAAGAGGGACAAGCTGGATCGTCTGCCGAGCCAGGCGGAGCTTCTCGCCGCCATGGCGGCCGCTGAGAAGCGCATCCCTGATCTCCTTGACCTGATGGCTAGCAATCCGACCACAATCACCCAGTACCTGCTATATGGCTATCTAACCCTCCATTGGAGCCTCCTGTATGGCCACCGTCCGGGTGTGTATGCAAACATGACCAACACGGAGGTCTTTGAGGCGGACAGAAGGGGCACTGCTGAGGGCTACATCATCCACGTGCAGGATCACAAGACTGCCAAGACATTTGGTGAAGCACAGCTGGTGCTTACAATAAAGGAGTTTAGCTGGGTCATGCGGTGGATGGGGATAAAAGAGGGCTTGTCGGGTCCTCAGAATGAATTCTTCCTTTTCACATCGGGGAAGCAGGCTTCCAAGAACCTGAACGCTCACTTGAAGAGGGCTTGGGCTGATGCTGGGCTAGAAACAGCCGTCACCTTCACCATCTTGCGCACTGCCCTGGCTGACAATATCAAGCATCACCAAGATCCAGAAAGCAGGTCGATTCTGGCTAGGTTTATGTGCCACGACGTAAGCACTGCAGACCGGTTCTACGCGAATACGCCTGGAATAAAGGAGGCATTGAAGATCCGCTCCATGTTCAGGGCGGCGGCAGCAGCTGCAGCAGCATCATCATCAGAAGGAGGTCTACCACCGTCAGCTACCTCCGAAGAGGATTCAGGGGCGGAGAGCAGCGATACCTCTTCTTCAGGACCGATTGGTACTCCTGATGAGGGGAAAGGGGCCGTGGACTCAACCTTTTTTCCCCGGTGCACTGTACAAGTTAGACGGCTAATATGGCCCCAAGGCCCCTGTTAATCATGTTGTTATTATGTTTATTTTGTATACTGTTTTTGTAAAATTGGTGTGATAATTAAATAAAAAATAAAAAAAAAACATTAGTATAACCTTGAAGGTTCCCAGGGGCAAATACAGTGCCTGTCATTTTGCAGGATATAATTTAACATGTAACCTCTCCTGGAAATGGACATACTCTGTGCATTTCCAGGAGAGGTTCCATGTTAAATTATATCCTGCAATATCCTCCAAAGAAGGGGTGGTAGTGTCATGAATAAGGCCGAATATGTATGCCGATGTGCGGACGGTAAAGCACCGCAAAATCCACCCCTTTAGGGTAACCAGGGGCATGAAGTTCTGTAGGGTGTGAACATCTGGGTTTAGTCCGAGTGAGGAGTGCTCGAGCGTGGGAGGATGTGTAAGGCAGAGGAGGGTAACAAAAGGTGTGTGCAGGAGCAGGGAGAAAAGAGAAAATAAAAAGACTCAAAGTGTTCCACCTTCCAGCAGCAGCAGCAGCGGGCCCGCTCTGTCCGTGGTGCTGAACACCTGCCTGTCTATGTGGAGTACAAAAACAAACAAAGACAAACACCTTTAAGGTCACCAGGGGCGTGAGGTTCTGGTTCTGGCGGTGTGCATGGAGGGGTTTAGTCCGAGTGAGGAGTGCTCGAGCGTGGGAGGATGTGTAAGGCAGAGGAGGGGAACAAAAAAAAACGAATACAAATAAGTTAAAGTGTGAACCTCCAGCAGGGCAGGTGCTGCTGCTGCTGCTGCTGCTGCTGCTGCTGCTGCTGCTGCTGCTGCTGCTGTGAAGGAGGACGAATATTGATGCTTGTGTTCGGACGGTAAAGCACCGCAAAATCCACCCCCCCTTAAAGGTGACCAGGGGCATGAGATTCTGCAGGGTGTGAACATCTGGGTTTAGTCCGTGGGGGAGTGCTTAAGTCCGGGGGCCCGGGGTCTCACGGTGCACGAGGTTATGGAAGTGCAGCAGGGCAGGTGCTGCTGCTGCTGCTGCTGCTGCTGCTGCTGCTGCTGCTGCTGCTGCTGCTGCTGCTGCTGTGAAGGAGGACGAATATTGATGCTTGTGTTCGGACGGTAAAGCACCGCAAAATCCACCCCCCCTTAAAGGTGACCAGGGGCATGAGATTCTGCAGGGTGTGAACATCTGGGTTTAGTCCGTGGGGGAGTGCTTAAGTCCGGGGGCCCGGGGTCTCACGGTGCACGAGGTTATGGAAGTGCAGCAGGGCAGGTGCTGCTGCTGCTGCTGCTGCTGCTGCTGCTGCTGCTGCTGCTGCTGCTGCTGCTTCTGCTGTGAAGGAGGACGAATATTGATGCTTGTGTTCGGACGGTAAAGCACCGCAAAATCCACCCCCCCTTAAAGGTGACCAGGGGCATGAGATTCTGCAGGGTGTGAACATCTGGGTTTAGTCCGTGGGGGAGTGCTTAAGTCCGGGGGCCCGGGGTCTCACGGTGCACGAGGTTATGGAAGTGCCACTGTTGCCGGAGGTCCTTAGTCCGTCCTTTGGGGCTCTGTCAGGGGCTACAGAGAGGTGGTTTTCCCGGTCCCTCTCCTGGAGGTATGAAATAACCTGAGCTCCATGTGAGGGAGCCGTGCTGGAGCTGCTTAGTCCGTCCTTTGGTGGTCTTTGAGGGGCTAATGAGAGGTGTTTTCCCCGGTCTATTTGATGGAAGTCTGACACGAGCAGAGTGTGCATGCTTTGAAACTAATCCACCCACACTTAGCATGCTATTTTAGGGTATAAATCGTACCTTGTCACCATGTACTGTGCTCCCTGGGACGACGCGCCCTCCTGTGGGGACACATGAGAACTGCACTCAAATCACTTTGTGCTTTTTAAACAGTTTAACATATTTTTTTCCACATTTAAAAAACGCTTTCTGCCCTGGAAATCATTTCTAATCATTATTACCGTTATGGAGGGGCTGCAGGAACACTTTCCCCGCCTTGCAAACATTTATTCCTGGTTCAAATAATCAATTTGTTCCGCCTGCTTTGCGTCAGCACCTCTGCGGCTGTCGGATTAACACAGATGAATGCACTTTTAACACTCACGCAGCCAGAATTCCTGCTATTTTCCTGGGTTACAAAGTGAGGTGACGCAGCCTGTCCTCTGAGTCTCCCCGCCTCTCATAGACTTATTTCTGGGTAAAAAAAGCCATGTGCTCCGCCCCCTGGATCTCTGCATGTGTGTGTGTGCCTGTGAGTCTGTGGCTACTGTCCACATGCCCGCATTAGGAGGCACTATTTTCGGATACATTTTCTCATTTTCACCACTTTTCATGTTTTTATTATGTATATTGTTATATTATTATTATTATTATTATTGTATATATGTATACTGTGTATACTGTTTTTGTAAAAATCATGTGATTATTAAATAAATAATAAAACATGAATATAACCTTGAAGTTTCCCAGGGGCAAATACAGTGCCAGGTGTCAGACTATTTAAACAATGTTTACCCAGGATTCCGACACCTTCCCTGGCTTGTAAAATGCGGTGATGCGCCCTGGAGGTATCAGAGTATTTTAAACAACTTTTCCCCGCCTTTCAAACACTTTTTCCTGGCTTATAGCCTGTCATTTTGCAGGATATAATTTAACATGGAACCTCTCCCAGGGGCAAATACAGTGCCAGGTGTCAGACTATTTAAACAATGTTTACCCAGGATTCCGACACCTTCCCTGGCTTGTAAAATGCGGTGATGCGCCCTGGAGGTATCAGAGTATTTTAAACAACTTTTCCCCGCCTTTCAAACACTTTTTCCTGGCTTATAGCCTGTCATTTTGCAGGATATAATTTAACATGGAACCTCTCCTGGAAATGGACATACTCTGCGCATTTCCAGGAGAGGTTCCATGTTAAATGATATCCTGCAAAATGACAGGCAACAACTCTCTTCCAGACGTTTAAAAACACTTTTCCGACTATTTTAAACAACTTTTCCCCGCCTTTCAAACACTTTTTCCTGGCTTATAGCCTGTCATTTTGCAGGATATAATTTAACATGGAACCTCTCCTGGAAATGGACATACTCTGCGCATTTCCAGGAGAGGTTCCATGTTAAATTATATCCTGCAAAATGACAGGCAACAACTCTCTTCCAGACGTTTAAAAACACTTTTCCGACTATTTTAAACAACTTTTCCCCACCTTTCAAACACTTTTTCCTGGCTTATAGCCTGTCATTTTGCAGGATATAATTTAACATGGAACCTCTCCTGGAAATGGACATACTCTGCGCATTTCCAGGAGAGGTTCCATGTTAAATTATATCCTGCAAAATGACAGGCAACAACTCTCTTCCAGACGTTTAAAAACACTTTTCCGACTATTTTAAACAACTTTTCCCCGCCTTTCAAACACTTTTTCCTGGCTTATAGCCTGTCATTTTGCAGGATATAATTTAACATGGAACCTCTCCTGGAAATGGACATATTCTGTGCATTTCCAGGAGAGGTTACATGTTAAATGATATCCTGCAAAATGACAGGCTACAACTCTCTTCCAGACGTTTAAAAACACTTTCCCCGACCATTTAAACATTATTTATGGCTTGTAAAGTGCGGTGATGAGCCCTGACAGTATCAGACTATTTAAAGGGTTACCAGGAGCATGAGAATATCCTCCACAGAAGGGGTGGTGGTGCCGTGAATAAGGCCGAATATGGATACCGATGTGCCGACGGTAAAGCACCGCAAAATCCACCCCCTTTAGGTTAACCAGGGGCATGGAGTTCTGTAGGGTGTGAACATCTGGGTTTAGTCCGTGGGGGAGTGCTTAAGTCCGGGAGTCCGGGGACTCACGGTGTGCAAGGTTATGGAGGTGCCCATGTCAGGGACACATGCTGGAGGTCTGTGGTCCGTCCTTTGGGGGTCTTGGAGGGGCCACAGAGAGGAGATTTCCCCGGTCTCTGTCCTGGATGAGTGAAATAAACAGAGTCTCCATGTCAGGGACACATGCTGGAGGTCTCTCTCCCGAGAGTGGACTTCCATTGCCTGTAAATTGGTCTAACATTAGGTCTGTCACTTTGGCTAACCGCACCACTGTCTGTCGTCTCCCGCAAGTGGACATCCATTGTCAATTTGGCTAACCGCACCACTGTCTGTCGTCTCCCGCAAGTGGACATCCATTGCGCCTAAATAGGGATCTCCAAAAAGTCAACTTTGACTTTTTCTGATTCTGGAGGAATTCAAGGGGAGTTTTCAAGGGACTCTACCCGCCTTATGAGGGACTATTTTCGAATACTTTTTTTCATTTTCACCCTTTTTCTATGGATCTCCAAAAAGTGAACTTTTACATTTTCTGAGTCTGGAGGAATTCAAGGGGAGTTTTCAGGGGAGTGCGTTCCCTCTGCCATCTCCTCCCTGTGTGTGCGTTGCTGCATGCAGCAGCTGCGTGTGTGTGTAAACTGCCCCTCCCCTTCGCAAGCAGGCGGGGGAGAGAGAGATGTTTCGTCTCGATTTACACATGCTATGACTCCGGGGGTACTTCCATTCGCTTCGTCTTGATCTGTTGATGTTATTTCATGTCTCGTTTGTCCATTGTGACGGTGGGAAAGCCAGGGAGATATACCCGGAGATATACTGAGAAACCATTCGCTTCGTCTTGATCTGGAGATGTTATTTCATGTCTCATTTGTTCATTTTGATGGAGAAAAAGTTGTACATTTAGTGAATTCAGAGTGTCTAAGATGCACAAGTAGGCATGTTTGAGTACTCAGGTCCAGTGGCTCACTGCGTTAACGCTCTGATCACGCCCGCTGGGAGCGCATTGAGAGTGAGCAGTGTATGTGTGGACGCAAAAGTTTGGGACGAATTTGGACAAAGTGGAGCAAATAAGACGGTTTTTGCACTTTATTTTTGGACAAACAGCCCCCCAAACAGCTCTGCTGTCGGGGGGGATACTTTCAAACTGTATTTTGTGAACATCAGAGGAGAAAATACGAGGAGCAACAGCGCGAACGCAGCGAGAGTGCTGGAGGAAGCAGGTCAATTGTTTGCTGAGGAAACGGGACAAAGTGATTAAAACAAGCGTTTTAATCGCGATCTTTTCCGGCAAAACCCCCCCCAAACAGCTCAGCTGTCTGGGGGGACAAACATTGAAGGTGCGTTGTGGAGAAAATTGAGAAAAGAACGGAGAATAAGGACGTGAATCCTGGAATGTCTGGAATGTCTGGAATGCGGGGGGCGGCGAAGAAAGCGGAAGAAGCCGAGCTGAATGCAACGGAACATGCTGGAGAAACGGGAGGAAAACCGACAATGCAGACGGATACTGAGGGCTCTACACAAGGAAAGGATGTAAGAGAGGCGGCCTGCATGATGGGAAATATAAGGAATGAAGAGGAGAAAGCGAAGCTGCTGCTGGAGAGGAAGCTGGATGAGAGGAGCCGGGAGGAAAGAGAGGCGGAAAAAGCCGGACTAATGAAAGGAAAGGCTGGAAAGAAGGGAATTATGGAGAGAGAAGAGGAGATGGGTGCATCTCAATCCGGAACAAGCACAACAACGGCTTCAAAGAGACTGGGAGGAGGACATTGCGGAGCGGAACAGAACCCGGAAGAGGGCGCGAGGAATAGCAGCGGAGGTATTAAGGAACGCGCAGGGAAGAGCGGCGAGGCTCTAAAGACAAGCGGAGGGTCAGAAAATGCACAGGAGAGTGCGCAGAGAAGAACAGAAGAGGAGGAAAGCCGGGAGAACACGGGAGAAGGACAAAAGTTTGTGAATGGAGATGACGGAAGGAAAGAGGAGGGTCCTGGACAAAGAAAGAAAACGGACGGAGAAAAAGAGAGAAACAGTTTGAAACAGGGCAGTAGCCAAGTAAAAGAGAGGGGGGGAAGGGTGGGAGAAGGGAATGAGGACATTAGTTACCGGGCGGATCTGACACTGGCGGTGACGGTGGAGGGGGGCTTGGGAAAGATTACAATGTTGGACATGCTGTGTGAAATACAGGATGAGTGTGGGGAAGTGCTGGGATGCAGGCTGAAGGGGGAAAGGTATGAGGTGACAATGAGATATGTGGAGGGAAAGAAGAGATTGCTGGAGGGGCTGAGGGTGAAGGGGGTGGTTATAAAGGCAGAGGAGTTAACAGCGATGGAGGTGATGGTGTCCTTTATGTGCATGCCGATATATATCGAGGATGACCAGATCCTGAGGAGGCTGTTTGAGTGGGGGGTTAAGGCGGTTTCGCCCATCAAAAGACGTTATGTAAAGAACACCAGGGAGGGGATGAGGATAGCGGACGGGACACGCTTCCTCAAAGTTTCTCTTAATGAGAAGGTAACATCACTGCCGTACTCGACACAATTTAGAGTGGAGGGGGGGGCAGAATACGTAAGGGTCATACATGACAGACAGGTGGCGGTGTGCAGGAACTGTCTAAGGGCGGGGCACATTTTTAGGGAGTGTCCGGAGATAAAATGTTACAGGTGTGGGGGTGTTGGGCATTTTGCGAGGGATTGTGCTGGGGAAGAGAGGGTGGGAAGGAGAGAACAGGCCAGGCCTGAAAAGGAGGGGGAGAGGGAGAGGTACAATGTGGAGGAGGAAGCGGAGCAGGAGGTGGAAGAGGTGGATAAAGAAGAGGGGGGGGGGGAGGATGAGGGGGCTGAGGAGGTGATAGAGGGAGAGAAGGTAGTGGTGGTGGCGGTGGGGCAGAAAGAAATAGGGGGGGAACAGAAGGAAGGAGGGAAGAAAAGACAACATGAGGGGGTAGCGGAGGAGGGAAATGAGGGGACACAGACAGTGGGGAAAGGGAAGGGGAAAAAGAAGAAAACAAAGACGGAGAGAAACAAAAGTCCGAACGGCGAAGGTGTGCAGAAGGAGGGGGTGACGGCGGTGGAGGAGAGAGGAGAAGCGGTGATGGTGGTGGAGGAGAGAGAAGAAGCGGAGAAGGTGGGGGAGCAGAGAGTGGAAGATGAGATTACGTTGCTCTTGAAGGATGATGACGAAATCATAGAGGTGACGGTGGGAGAGCAGGAGATCGAGGAGCGGGTCGAGGTTCCGAGGACCAGGGGACGGAGTAGGAGTCCGATGACGCCTGGGAGAGAGGGATCGAGGGTCGGAGGAGGTGACTCAAAACCATCAGGAATACCCGTGAGAGGGAAAGTGAAAACACGTTCACAAGTGGAGAAGAATGTGAAAGGAGTCGGTGGAGATGAACTGGACAGCGAAAGGTGAGCTGAAGGAGAACTTTTGGAATACTCCAACGCTAATCCCCTTTAAATAACAATGGTGAAGATTGTTTCTTTCAACGGCTGTGGCCTGGAAAAGAAGGACAAGTGGGAACAGACATTTTTTTTCAAACTTTACATGCAATGGTGACAATATGTACATTTAATGGCCGGGGGCTAAAAACAAAGGACAGAAGGGACAGGGCTTTACTGCTATGTACAGCTGATGTCATATGCCTACAGGAGACACACTGGGACAATGAAAGTGTGGGTGATGTGATAATGGGATGGATGGGGAGGGTATTTTTTAATAATGGTGGTTTGAATGCAAGAGGGGTGGCAATATTGTTTAGAATGGGAAACGTGGAAAGTGTGAAAAAGGTGGAGGATGATGGAAAAGGAAGGATGATTATTGCAGAGTTTGGTTATATGGGGGAAATGTATAGACTGATGAATATTCATGCGCCTAATGAGGAGAAAGAAAGAAAGAGTTTTTTTGAGGGTCTGGATGGGAAGTGTGGGGGAAATTGTGTGGTGGTGGGTGATTTCAATGTGAGGTGTGGAAGGATTGATGTGGCGGGTGGGATGAGTTATAGAAATGACTCCTCACGAGGTGCATTGGAGAAACTGATGAGGGAGAATGGCTTAAGAGATGTGTGGAGAGAAAGGAATTTGGATGAGAGGGTATATACTAGAAAACAGGTGGTGGGGGGTGTGTTGAAGCAGAGTAGGATAGACTTGGTGCTGTGCAAGGGAAGGATAGGTGGGAAGGTGGGGACTTTTAAACATACAACGACTAGCTTGAGTGATCATGTTATCCTTGGCTTTAAGCTGGATGATGGATGTAAGGGAAGAGGGGGAGGGGTGTGGTGCCTAAACGCTGCTCTGCTTAAGGATGAGAAATACAAAAAAATGATGAATGAATGGTTAAGGAAGCAAGAGAAAATGAATGATGAGGATGAAGGAGACTGGTGGGAGGGCCTAAAAAGAGAAATAAAAAAAATGAGCATAAAGTTCAGTTGTGGAAGAAATAAAAGAGGGAGAGAGAGGGAGGAGAGGTTAAAAGAGGAACTAAATAAAGAAGCAGAGAAGATAGAGGGAGAGGTAGGGAGAGATTTAGGGGTCTACAATAGTCTTAGGGATGAGTTAGGGATAGTGGAAAGAGAGAGGTGTATGGGGGCAATAGTCAGGAGTAGGGCAAGATATTAAGTTGAAGGGGAAAAATGTACAGGTTTTTTCTTAGGGATGGAGAATAGGAAGCAGGGGAACAATCAGATAAGGCAGATAGAGGGTTAGGGAATGTTCCGGTATTTGGACAACATTAACATGGGATCACTCCGGTCAATGTACGTACTTCGTCTCACTGGAATATTAATGGCCAGATTGAATACAACATCGACCCAAATTCTCCGGTCAATGACAGGAGAGTTTTGAAAGTGACAAAACACTGTTCCACACATTTAAAAACACTTAATCAATGTTTACCCAGGATCCATGCACCTTTCCTGGCTTGTAAAATGTGGTGATGCGCCCTGGAGGTAGCGGGTAGGCTCTGTGCGTGGTGCTGAACCCCAGCCTGTCTATGTGGAATACAAAAACAAACAAAGACAAACACCTTTAAGGTCACCAGGGTCGTGAGGTTCTGGTTCTGGCGGTGTGCATGGAGGGGTTTAGTCCGAGTGAGGAGTGCTCGAGCGTGGGAGGATGTGTAAGGCAGAGGAGGGGAACAAAAGGTGTGTGCAGGAGCAGGGAGAAAAGAGAAAATAAAAAGACTCAAAGTGTTCCACCTTCCAGCAGCAGCAGCAGCAGCAGCGGGCCCGCGGTGCTGAACACCTGCCTGTCTATGTGGAGTACAAAAACAAACAAAGACAAACACCTTTAAGGTCACCAGGGTCGTGAGGTTCTGGTTCTGGCGGTGTGCATGGAGGGGTTTGACCTGGCTCCCCGACACAATGCACATAGTCTGGAGCAGCGGAGCAGCGGCTGGGCCGTGTTCCCCCTTCTGTCCATTTCCCCATCAGTTTGTTAACGAAGTGGACAGAGGCTGTTTTTTGCCCCTAAAAGTGACTTTTAATGGTGTTTTTGGCATTTAAATGATGTGTTTTATCATTCTCCAGGGTCCCCGACACAATGCACATAGTCTGGAGCTCGCTGGGGTCCCGCAAAATGCTTTAATCACGATTTTGTCCATTTCCCCATCAGTTTGTTAACGAAGTGGACAGAGGCTGTTTTTTGCCCCTAAAAGTGACTTTTAATGGTGTTTTTGGCATTTAAATGATGTGTTTTATCATTCTCCAGGGTCCCCGACACAATGCACATAGTCTGGAGCTCGCTGGGGTCCCGCAAAATGCTTTAATCACGATTTTGTCCATTTCCCCATCAGTTTGTTAACGAAGTGGACAGAGGCTGTTTTCTGCCCCTAAAAGTGACTTTTAATGGTGTTTTTGGCATTTAAATGATGTGTTTTATCATTCTCCAGGGTCCCCGACACAATGCACATAGTCTGGAGCTCGCTGGGGTCCCGCAAAATGCTTTAATCACGATTTGGTCCATTTCCCCATCAGTTTGTTAACGAAGTGGACAGAGGCTGTTTTTTGCCCCTAAAAGTGACTTTTAATGGTGTTTTTGGCATTTAAATGATGGGTTTTATCTTTCTCCAGGGTCCCCGACATAATGAAACTAGTCTGGAGCTCGCTGGGGTCCCGCAAAATGCTTTAATCACGATTTTGTCCTTTTCCCCATCACTTTGTTAACGAAGTGGACAGAGGCTGTTTTTTGCCCCTAAAAGTGACTTTTAATGGTGTTTTTGGCATTTAAATGATGTGTTTTATCATTCTCCAGGGTCCCCGACACAATGCACATAGTCTGGAGCTCACTGGGGTCCCGCAAAATGCTTTAATCACGATTTTGTCCTTTTCCCCATCAGTTTGTTAACGAAGTGGACAGAGGCTGTTTTTTGCCCCTAAAAGTGACTTTTAATGGTGTTTTCTGTATTTAAATGATGTGTTTTATCATTCTCCAGGGTCCCCGACACAATGCACATAGTCTGGAGCTCGCTGGGGTCCCGCAAAATGCTTTAATCACGATTTTGTCCTTTTCCCCATCACTTTGTTAACGAAGTGGACAGAGGCTGTTTTTTGCCCCTAAAAGTGACTTTTAATGGTGTTTTTGGCATTTAAATGATGAGTTTTATCATTCTCCAGGGTCCCCGACACAATGAAACTAGTCTGGAGCTCGCTGGGGTCCCGCAAAATGCTTTAATCACGATTTTGTCCTTTTCCCCATCACTTTGTTAACGAAGTGGACAGAGGCTGTTTTTTGCCCCTAAAAGTGACTTTTAATGGTGGGTTTTGCATTTAAATGATGGGTATTATCATTGTGGAGGGTCCCCAAGACAATGAAACTAGTCTGGAGCTCGCTGGGGTCCCGCAAATGCTTTAATCACACTTTTGTCCATTTTCCCATCAGTTTGTTAACGAAGTGGACAGAGGCTGTTTTTTGCCCCTAAAAGTGACTTTTAATGGTGTTTTTTGTATTTAAATGATGGGTCTTATCGTTCTCCAGGGTCCCCGACACAATGAAACTAGTCTGGAGCTCGCTGGTGTCCCGCAAATGCTTTAATCAGGCGTTTTAACACTTTTCCCCACGAAAACGATTTTTAATCATTTTTTTGGGGCTATATAAATCAAATTCCGGTTAATGCCGAGCACAATCGTACCTTTTACTATTTTAATGTATTTGCATGATATATCTTTGGGCTATAAAAGCGACATGTTTGGATGACTTTGTCAGTTTATGGAGCTTATCCCACAAATCCCGGATGATCCGGGCCAAATTTGGGAGCTCATAGGCAGCCTGCCATAGGCCCCCACCCGTGGAATGAAAAAAAAATGAAAGAAAACGGTCAATTATATGTTAAAATAATCAAAAAATGAACTTTTAAAATTACATGGGAGAGGGGATCTGAAAAATTGGAGAAGGGGAAAAGTGTTCGGCGCTTCGGGACGAAGCCCCGAACACTTTTCCCCTCCCCCGTTGCAAGGTACAACGGAGAGGGGAATCCAGACTTCCCCTCCTCCGTTGTAAAAAAACGTTCATGTTTTACAAGCTACCTTCTGCACGAAATCGGAAACCCGGTTTTTGAGAGGACTCAGAAAAAAAACGGCTGTGTAACTTCATGGAGGAATTCATCCGCTGTATGTGCACTTTGGCTCGGATACATTTTGTTGCCTGGAGACCCCCCAGCATGGTTCTTACCAAACTTAAAGTTTTTGAACTGGGCTCTGGAGGAAGGTGAGGGGAGTTGACAGGGGACTTTATCCGCCTTATGGGGCACTATTCTCGGATACATTTCAACACTTTTAGCCCTTTTTGATGGTTCTCCAAAAAATAACTCTGACTTTTTCAGAGTGTGGAGGAAGGTGAGGGGAGTTGACAGGGGACTTTACCCGCCTTATGGGGCACTATTCTCGGATACATTTCAACACTTTTAGCCCTTTTTGATGGTTCTCCAAAAAATAACTCTGACTTTTTCAGAGTGTGGAGGAAGGTGAGGGGAGTTGACAGGGGACTTTACCCGCCTTATGGGGCACTATTCTCGGATACATTTTTTCATTTTCACCCATTTTCTATGGTTCTCCAAAAAATAACTCTGACTTTTTCAGAGTGTGGAGGAAGGTGAGGGGAGTTGACAGGGGACTTTACCCGCCTTATGGGGCACTATTCTCGGATACATTTTTTCATTTTCACCCATTTTTGATGGTTCTCCAAAAAGACAAGTTAGTCTTTTTTCTTCCCCCTTCCTCTTCTGATTTCTCACTGATCGAATGGCAAACGCGACCCGCCATCGGAGGGCCTCCGCCGGCCCGGCCTCGTGCCGGTGCTCTGGCGGTCGGTTCCTCCGAACTGCGGGTTCGACTCTGATGGCCGGGAGGGACGAGGGAAACGTCGGGGGGGTCTGCTGGAGGCTCCTGCTGGAGTCTTGCGTTCACTGGGACCTGGCTCGAAAAACTCGAAACCCTGACTCCAGTGCGGTGTTGCGGCCATGCGCCTCCGGGTACCGGACTCCCCTGCCTCCTCCGTGTTGCGTGGGCTGCGTGGGGGTAACCCTGCGTGTCCGTTACCCTGCGTGTCTCTTACCTCCCAGGCCGACCGATATGAAGCGTTTCCAAGACGAACCGTCTGACTCAGGGGTCCCACCACAGGTTCTAACTACGGTTAGTGTCCAGCCAGCTGCGGTATCATCAACTTTGACCCGCCATCGGAGGGCCTCCTCCCCGGGTCCAGCTTCCGGTGCTTGGCTGTCGGTTCCTCCAAACTGTGGGATTGACTCTGCTCCTGGGAGCACATATGCTTGTCTGCAAAGAGGGACATGCCTGGTCCCGCCCAGGTGTTTTTCTACGGTTAGTGTCCAGCCAGCTGCGGTATCATCAACTTTGACCCGCCATCGGAGGGCCTCCTCCCCGGGTCCAGCTTCCGGTGCTTGGCGGTCGGTTCCTCCAAACTGTGGGATTGACTCTGCTCCTGGGAGCACATATGCTTGTCTGCAAAGAGGGACATGCCTGGTCCCGCCCAGGTGTTCTTCTACAGCTAGTGTCCAGCCAGCTGCGGTATCATCAAATTTGACCCGCCATCGGAGGGCCTCCTCCCCGGGTCCAGCTTCCGGTGCTTGGCGGTCGGTTCCTCCAAACTGTGGGATTGACTCTGCTCCTGGGAGCACATATGCTTGTCTGCAAAGAGGGACATGCCTGGTCCCGCCCAGGTGTTCTTCTACGGTTAGTGTCCAGCCAGCTGCGGTATCATCAACTTTGACCCGCCATCGGAGGGCCTCCTCCCCGGGTCCAGCTTCCGGTGCTTGGCGGTCGGTTCATCCAAACTACGGGTAATCCTGGAGCGGACATAAACAAAGAATGATATTTTACAGGACATGATGGATATGTGTTTTTTCCAGGCTTTTTGGAAATAAACCAAATGTGATTTTGCAGTGCATGATATAGCTCATTTTACCCATGTGATGTTGTGCAGTACATTACTGAGCTCATTTAACGATATTGGTCTACCAGGTGAAGTGGGATGCTGCCATTTCCCAACTGGTCTCCGGAGGAATATAAGGAGAGTTGACAGGGGACTCTGCCCAGTGCTCATGAACCAAATGAGGGGTGTGTTAGAGGGGAAAGGCTCTGGCTGTTTCTGCAGCCTCTGCATCTACCTTCTCTCCCCACCCCGATACCAGCGCGTGCCTGCTGTAAAAGGCAGGTGCACGGGCTCTCACTTCCACTAACTCTGAGCCTGGCTCCCGAGCAGCACGTTCTCCCCGGCAGTCCGCCAGCAGATGAAAAACACCCACCTCTCCGCCTCTTCCGAGGGACGAGGGAACCGCGCGGGGGGGTCTGCTGGAGGTTCCTGCCGGGTGCTCCGTACTGCGTTTCACCGGGACCTGGCTCGAAAAACTCGGAACTCTGACTCCAGTGCGGTGTGGCGGTCTCGCCCTGGCCGTCCACCGTGCGCCTCCGGGTACCTGACTCCCCTGCCTCCTCCGGGGGCAGGTGCGAGGGGTTCAATGCCTCCTCCCCCCGCTGCGGCGAAAGCCGGAGCGGGACGGAGCGCCCGGAGGTACTGTTACCCCCACGTTTTGTACCCAAAACTGTCTTGTGAGTTCGTGGCAGAACCATGAAACAAAAAACAATCAATGTATCGGACCCATCGCCAGTCGCGTTGGTGCGGAGGTGGGACCATTTTAACCAGGTGGTAACCCAAGTCCTCCCCTTGGTCCGTGTTCCCTGCATTGAAGCATCGGACCCATGGTTGCAATCAGCAGTTGGCTAACGCATATAAACGGAGAAACAGAAAACCATTTAAATAGAATTCATTGTGTGTGTTTTCGGAAGGATGTTGACCCAATGCCCGGTGTGCAGCCTCCGCTATCTGGCTTTGAATAAGCACCTTAAGCACAAACATGCAGTGCGGAACCTGGACGAAAGAGGCATCATTCTTAAAATGGCCAGTGGTAGAATAAATGTTCGGACCAAACCCTGTCCCATCACAGGGTGTTCGTATGCTGGGAGGAAACTACACCGTCATGTAACTCGTGACCACCCTGAGTTCTCCCGAGATGAGGCACATCAGGTCATGGCAAGGCTGAAGCATAGTGTGGCCCTGCAGTTGCTCCATGACCTCCGAGAGACTAATCCCATCATTGGAATGGCTACATCATTGGATATAGACAATGAGGAGGAATACCCGGTGCACCCTCCACCCTTCTCCCCACATACCGAGTGTGACGAAGAGGACTGCATGCAGGTGAGGCTGGACAATGTGGCATTGAGGGCTCAGAAGGATGCCCTCATTGATGAGGTGAAGACCCTGCGCTCCAGGCTAAAACAGGGTCTAAAACCCAGGAAGCAGAATGCCACTGCTGCTCTGCTTGAGGAAGACGAAGAATGTATACGATTTAAGGGCGTAGCAATCCCAAGTACCCCCGACATGAACTCAGTAGCCTCCGGCAGCAATACCCCTCTCAAGACCCCGGTGAAGACTGTCATGCGGTCCATAGAAGCCTCTGCGAGTGAGACCCCCCTCAAGTCTGTGATGCGGTCCCCAGAAGCCTCCGGAAGCAAGACCCCGGTGAAGACTGTCATGCGGTCCGACAAAGTCTCCGGTAGTGAGACCCCGGTGAAGACTGTCATGCGGTCCCCAGAAGCCTCCGGAAGCAAGACCCCGGTGAAGACTGTCATGCGGTCCGACAAAGCCTCCGGTAGAGAGACCCCTCTCAAGTCTGTGATGCGGTCCCCAGAAGCCTCCGGAAGCAAGACCCCGGTGAAGACTGTCATGCGGTCCGACAAAGCCTCCGGTAGAGAGACCCCTCTCAAGTCTGTGATGCGGTCCCCAGAAGCCTCCGGAAGCAAGACCCCAGTGAAGACTGTCATGTGGTCCCCAGAAGCCTCCGGTAGTGAGACCCCAGTGAAGACTGTCATGCGGTCCATAGAAGCCTCTGCGAGTGAGATCCCTCTCAAGTCTGTGATGCGGTCCCCAGAAGCCTCCGGAAGCAAGACCCCGATGCAGACTGTCATGCGGTCCGTAGAAGCCTCCTGTAGTGAGACCCCTGTATGCCAGAAGACCCGTGCGTCTGTCTCCAATAAGCTGAAAGCTAATCTGGCTAAGGACTGGCCCTCTTCCCAAAATCAATGGTGCACTGGGAAGGGACTGCGGAATACCATGCGTGAAATCACGTTGCCTAAAAGCATGGAGACGTACATTCAGACATACAGAGGTCATTGTGAGGGTCTTGCACCGACAGTAAAACGGAAAGAGAATTGTATGTCCAATGTCAGCCGGATAAAGAACTTCATAGTATTCACGGCCCATGGTTTTGACCGGCTGTCAGACTGGCTGTTTCTAAAAGACACAAAGAGGGTCCGTGGCTGGAGCAAGTATATTTCAGAGTCGGGCCGGACAGTCACAACATCGCTGTTGTTCCCTGAAGACTGTGAACCATTTCCTGAGGTACTTGTCTGCATCAAAGCTCCGGGGGTGCAGGCTCACCCAGTCTGATATGACCAACATCATCAGAGAGGTGAAAGCCAACATTAACGATTTGAAAAAGTCTGTCACTCTCCACCAGTTTAAGGTGAAGAGGGACAAGCTGGATCGTCTGCCGAGCCAGGCGGAGCTTCTCGCCGCCATGGCGGCCGCTGAGAAGCGCATCCCTGATCTCCTTGACCTGATGGCTAGCAATCCGACCACAATCACCCAGTACCTGCTATATGGCTATCTAACCCTCCATTGGAGCCTCCTGTATGGCCACCGTCCGGGTGTGTATGCAAACATGACCAACACGGAGGTCTTTGAGGCGGACAGAAGGGGCACTGCTGAGGGCTACATCATCCACGTGCAGGATCACAAGACTGCCAAGACATTTGGTGAAGCACAGCTGGTGCTTACAATAAAGGAGTTTAGCTGGGTCATGCGGTGGATGGGGATAAAAGAGGGCTTGTCGGGTCCTCAGAATGAATTCTTCCTTTTCACATCGGGGAAGCAGGCTTCCAAGAACCTGAACGCTCACTTGAAGAGGGCTTGGGCTGATGCTGGGCTAGAAACAGCCATCACCTTCACCATCTTGCGCACTGCCCTGGCTGACAATATCAAGCATCACCAAGATCCAGAAAGCAGGT
The DNA here is from genome assembly GCF_949606895.1 of Notothenia rossii. NCBI lineage: Eukaryota > Metazoa > Chordata > Actinopteri > Perciformes > Nototheniidae > Notothenia > Notothenia rossii. Next base: position 82,851 of record NW_027639883.1, read on the forward strand.
CGATTCTGGCTAGGTTTATGTGCCACGACGTAAGCACTGCAGACCGGTTCTACGCGAATACGCCTGGAATAAAGGAGGCATTGAAGATCCGCTCCATGTTCAGGGCGGCGGCAGCAGCTGCAGCAGCATCATCATCAGAAGGAGGTCTACCACCGTCAGCTACCTCCGAAGAGGATTCAGGGGCGGAGAGCAGCGATACCTCTTCTTCAGGACCGATTGGTACTCCTGATGAGGGGAAAGGGGCCGTGGACTCAACCTTTTTTCCCCGGTGCACTGTACAAGTTAGACGGCTAATATGGACCCCAGGCCCCTGTTAATCATGTTGTTATTATGTTTATTTTGTATACTGTTTTTGTAAAAGTGGTGTGATAATTAAATAAAAAAAAAAAAAAAAACATTAGTATAACCTTGAAGGTTCCCAGGGGCAAATACAGTGCCTGTCATTTTGCAGGATATAATTTAACATGTAACCTCTCCTGGAAATGGACATACTCTGTGCATTTCCAGGAGAGGTTCCATGTTAAATTATATCCTGCAATATCCTCCAAAGAAGGGGTGGTAGTGTCATGAATAAGGCCGAATATGTATGCCGATGTGCGGACGGTAAAGCACCGCAAAATCCACCCCTTTAGGGTAACCAGGGGCATGAAGTTCTGTAGGGTGTGAACATCTGGGTTTAGTCCGAGTGAGGAGTGCTCGAGCGTGGGAGGATGTGTAAGGCAGAGGAGGGTAACAAAAGGTGTGTGCAGGAGCAGGGAGAAAAGAGAAAATAAAAAGACTCAAAGTGTTCCACCTTCCAGCAGCAGCAGCAGCAGCGGGCCCGCTCTGTCCGTGGTGCTGAACACCTGCCTGTCTATGTGGAGTACAAAAACAAACAAAGACAAACACCTTTAAGGTCACCAGGGGCGTGAGGTTCTGGTTCTGGCGGTGTGCATGGAGGGGTTTAGTCCGAGTGAGGAGTGCTCGAGCGTGGGAGGATGTGTAAGGCAGAGGAGGGGAACAAAAAAAAACGAATACAAATAAGTTAAAGTGTGAACCTCCAGCAGGGCAGGTGCTGCTGCTGCTGCTGCTGCTGCTGCTGCTGCTGCTGTGAAGGAGGACGAATATTGATGCTTGTGTTCGGACGGTAAAGCACCGCAAAATCCACCCCCCCTTAAAGGTGACCAGGGGCATGAGATTCTGCAGGGTGTGAACATCTGGGTTTAGTCCGTGGGGGAGTGCTTAAGTCCGGGGGCCCGGGGTCTCACGGTGCACGAGGTTATGGAAGTGCAGCAGGGCAGGTGCTGCTGCTGCTGCTGCTGCTGTGAAGGAGGACGAATATTGATGCTTGTGTTCGGACGGTAAAGCACCGCAAAATCCACCCCCCCTTAAAGGTGACCAGGGGCATGAGATTCTGCAGGGTGTGAACATCTGGGTTTAGTCCGTGGGGGAGTGCTTAAGTCCGGGGGCCCGGGGTCTCACGGTGCACGAGGTTATGGAAGTGCCACTGTTGCCGGAGGTCCTTAGTCCGTCCTTTGGGGCTCTGTCAGGGGCTACAGAGAGGTGGTTTTCCCGGTCCCTCTCCTGGAGGTATGAAATAACCTGAGCTCCATGTGAGGGAGCCGTGCTGGAGCTGCTTAGTCCGTCCTTTGGTGGTCTGTGAGGGGCTAATGAGAGGTGTTTTCCCCGGTCTATTTGATGGAAGTCTGACACGAGCAGAGTGTGCATGCTTTGAAACTAATCCACCCACACTTAGCATGCTATTTTAGGGTATAAATCGTACATTGTCACCATGCACTGTGCTCCCTGGGACGACGCGCCCTCCTGTGGGGACACATGAGAACTGCACTCAAATCACTTTGTGCTTTTTAAACAGTTTAACATATTTTTTTCCACATTTAAAAAACGCTTTCTGCCCTGGAAATCATTTCTAATCATTATTACCGTTATGGAGGGGCTGCAGGAACACTTTCCCCGCCTTGCAAACATGTATTCCTGGTTCAAATAATCAATTTGTTCCGCCTGCTTTGCGTCAGCACCTCTGCGCCTGTCGGATTAACACAGATGAATGCACTTTTAACACTCACGCAGCCAGAATTCCTGCTCTTTTCCTGGGTTACAAAGTGAGGTGACGCAGCCTGTCCTCTGAGTCTCCCCGCCTCTCATAGACTTATTTCTGGGTAAAAAAAGCCATGTGCTCCGCCCCCTGGATCTCTGCATGTGTGTGTGTGCCTGTGAGTCTGTGGCTACTGTCCACATGCCCGCATTAGGAGGCACTATTTTCGGATACATTTTCTCATTTTCACCACTTTTCATGTTTTTATTATGTATATTGTTATATTATTATTATTATTATTATTGTATATATGTATACTGTGTATACTGTTTTTGTAAAAATCATGTGATTATTAAATAAATAATAAAACATGAATATAACCTTGAAGTTTCCCAGGGGCAAATACAGTGCCAGGTGTCAGACTATTTAAACAATGTTTACCCAGGATTCAGACACCTTCCCTGGCTTGTAAAATGCGGTGATGCGCCCTGGAGGTATCAGACTATTTTAAACAACTTTTCCCCGCCTTTCAAACACTTGTTCCTGGCTTATAGCCTGTCATTTTGCAGGATATAATTTAACATGGAACCTCTCCCAGGGGCAAATACAGTGCCAGGTGTCAGACTATTTAAACAATGTTTACCCAGGATTCCGACACCTTCCCTGGCTTGTAAAATGCGGTGATGCGCCCTGGAGGTATCAGACTATTTTAAACAACTTTTCCCCGCCTTTCAAACACTTGTTCCTGGCTTATAGCCTGTCATTTTGCAGGATATAATTTAACATGGAACCTCTCCCAGGGGCAAATACAGTGCCAGGTGTCAGACTATTTAAACAATGTTTACCCAGGATTCCGACACCTTCCCTGGCTTGTAAAATGCGGTGATGCGCCCTGGAGGTATCAGACTATTTTAAACAACTTTTCCCCGCCTTTCAAACACTTGTTCCTGGCTTATAGCCTGTCATTTTGCAGGATATCATTTAACATGGAACCTCTCCCAGGGGCAAATACAGTGCCAGGTGTCAGACTATTTAAACAATGTTTACCCAGGATTCCGACACCTTCCCTGGCTTGTAAAATGCGGTGATGCGCCCTGGAGGTATCAGACTATTTTAAACAACTTTTCCCCGCCTTTCAAACACTTTTTCCTGGCTTATAGCCTGTCATTTTGCAGGATATAATTTAACATGGAACCTCTCCTGGAAATGGACATACTCTGCGCATTTCCAGGAGAGGTTCCATGTTAAATTATATCCTGCAAAATGACAGGCAACAACTCTCTTCCAGACGTTTAAAAACACTTTTCCGACTATTTTAAACAACTTTTCCCCGCCTTTCAAACACTTTTTTCCTGGCTTATAGCCTGTCATTTTGCAGGATATAATTTAACATGGAACCTCTCCTGGAAATGGACATACTCTGCGCATTTCCAGGAGAGGTTCCATGTTAAATTATATCCTGCAAAATGACAGGCAACAACTCTCTTCCAGACGTTTAAAAACACTTTTCCGACTATTTTAAACAACTTTTCCCCGCCTTTCAAACACTTTTTCCTGGCTTATAGCCTGTCATTTTGCAGGATATAATTTAACATGGAACCTCTCCTGGAAATGGACATACTCTGCGCATTTCCAGGAGAGGTTCCATGTTAAATTATATCCTGCAAAATGACAGGCAACAACTCTCTTCCAGACGTTTAAAAACACTTTTCCGACTATTTTAAACAACTTTTCCCCGCCTTTCAAACACTTTTTCCTGGCTTATAGCCTGTCATTTTGCAGGATATAATTTAACATGGAACCTCTCCTGGAAATGGACATATTCTGTGCATTTCCAGGAGAGGTTACATGTTAAATGATATCCTGCAAAATGACAGGCTACAACTCTCTTCCAGACGTTTAAAAACACTTTCCCCGACCATTTAAACATTATTTATGGCTTGTAAAGTGCGGTGATGAGCCCTGACAGTATCAGACTATTTAAAGGGTTACCAGGAGCATGAGAATATCCTCCACAGAAGGGGTGGTGGTGCCGTGAATAAGGCCGAATATGGATACCGATGTGCCGACGGTAAAGCACCGCAAAATCCACCCCCTTTAGGTTAACCAGGGGCATGGAGTTCTGTAGGGTGTGAACATCTGGGTTTAGTCCGTGGGGGAGTGCTTAAGTCCGGGAGTCCGGGGACTCACGGTGTGCAAGGTTATGGAGGTGCCCATGTCAGGGACACATGCTGGAGGTCTGTGGTCCGTCCTTTGGGGGTCTTGGAGGGGCCACAGAGAGGAGATTTCCCCGGTCTCTGTCCTGGATGAGTGAAATAAACAGAGTCTCCATGTCAGGGACACATGCTGGAGGTCTCTCTCCCGAGAGTGGACGTCCATTGCCTGTAAATTGGTCTAACATTAGGTCTGTCACTTTGGCTAACCGCACCACTGTCTGTCGTCTCCCGCAAGTGGACATCCATTGTCACTTTGGCTAACCGCACCACTGTCTGTCGTCTCCCGCAAGTGGACATCCATTGCCCCTAAATAGGGTAAGGGGGGTGAGATTATTAAAGACTTAGTAGGGATAGTTAGGAGGGTGGAAGAGTTTTATAGAGAGCTCTTCCAGGAGGAAGTTAATGAAAAAGAGAGCCTGGAAAAGACTCTGGGGAGCATGAGGGCGGTGTTGACAGAAGAAGGAAGAGAGTTGTGCGAAGGGGAGATGGGAAAAGAGGAAATAGAGGCAGCAATAGATGGCATGGGCAAAAATAAAAGCCCGGGACTAGATGGCCTAACTGCAGAGTTCTACATGGAATTTAAGGCTGTGCTAGTCCCAATGTTGAAGGAGTTGTTTAAGAGCTTCGAAGAGAAGGATGAACTGCCGGACGGATTATCAACAGGGGTGATTAGCATATTGTACAAAAAGGGTAGTAGGGATAAATTAGGGAACTATAGGCCGTTAAGTATGTTGAATGGGGATTATAAGATTATGGCACGGGTGTTATCCAATAGAATGAAGAGGGTTATTGGTGCGGTGGTGGGGAGCACCCAGGCATATAGTATTCCTGGAAGGGATATATGTGACACAGTTTGTAGTATTAGGGACACGGTAAATCATATGAAGGGTGGAGAAGGAGGGGTGTTGGTAAGCTTAGATCTGAACAAGGCGTTCGATAGGGTTAATCACGTTTATTTATTCAGGGTTTTGGTAAAAGCAGGGTTTGGGAGGGGGTTTGTTGGGTGGATAAGGAGAATATATAGGAAAGCCATGAGTTGCGTTAAGGTTAATGGGATCATCACAAATGTATTTAAGTTAGGGAGATCCGTCCGGCAGGGATGCCCTCTATCGGCGATGCTCTATGCATTATCAGCGGAGCCCCTTGCGGCTTTGCTACAACAGAATGAGAGGGTAAAGGGGGTGATGGTGCCGGGGGGAGGGATAAGTGTAGTATTCCAATATGCGGATGATACTACAATCACCGTAAGAGACATGGAAAGTGTAAGAGGGGTCTTAGAGAGTGTGGAGATATATGGAAGAGCTTCAGGGGCTAAAATTAATATGGAAAAGTCAGAGTACATGGTGCTGGGAAATGGTGATGTAGGGAGAGAGGAGTTAGGTTTAAAAGAGAATAAGGAATATATTAGGGTACTGGGTATTAATGTGGGTTTGAAGGAAAGAGAGGGGAGGGATGTGCAATATGAGGGAGTGGTGGGTAGTTTAAAAAAGACCCTAAGCTTCTGGAAACTGAGGAGATTAAAACTGAGGGGGAAAGTTATAGTAGTAAATGGTCTCATCATGAGCAAGCTAGTTTATGTAATGAGTGTAATGGAGGTGCCAGACAGAGTAATAAAAGAGGTAAATAAAATAGTGAGTGAGTTCATGTGGGAGGGGAAGGGAGTGAGGATAGCTAGGGAGGTTCTAGAGAATGACTATAAAGATGGGGGGCTAAAACTAATAAATGTGGAAAGGAAGATGAAAGCAATGAGGGTTAAAACGATGATAAAATATCTAAATAAGGGAAATAAGCATGTGTGGAAAGAATTTTTGAGAGACAGTATAAATAAAGGAGGGGGGTGTGGGGACAGTGGGATATTTATGCGCTTTAAGAAAGGGTGGATGAATGGAATGAATGATTTTCAAAGGGAGGTGATGAATGCGTGGGGAGAGTTCTTGGGGAATGTGAAGTATGAATGTGAGAATGCGCAGCAGGTATGGAAACAACCCATATTCCAAAACTATAGGATAATGAAAGAGGGCGAAGTATTATTTAATTTACCAATGTGGAGGGCTGGATTTAGGGTAATAAGAGACCTAGTCTATGAGTATGTTCCGGGGTTCATGAGGGCTCAAGTTATTGTTGATGGGACAAGGGAAAATAATCTGTTAATGGGGGGAAGGACAGCGGAAGGCATGATGGAGAGCATTAAAGAGGGGATGCCGGTGGAATGGAGGAGGATGGTGGAGAGCAAGAAGGTGGGAGGGGGCGAAAGTGAGGTAGCGCTATATGTGGGTGAAGGGGTGAAGCTGGGAGACCTTAGCATGAAAAGGATATACAAAACCCTTGGGAAGGGGGATGCAAGGAGACCAGCATCAGAAAAGGTATGGGAAAAGGTGATGGGGGGAATGGATGTGAAAAAGATGTGGGTGAATCTGAGAGTGAAAGGGAATAGTGTGAAGGGTGAGCACTTTGATTTCTGTTTAAGGCACAACAGGGTGTTCAACAATTTAATAATAAGTATGTTTGACAAAGAGGTTAAGAGAGAATGTGATGTGTGTAAGTTGGGAGTGGAGAATTGTATGCATGAGTTTTTTGAGTGTGGGGAATTAAGGGGGTTCTTTGGGAAAATAAAAGAATTGATATGCAGGTGCTGGGATGAAGGGGTGTTAAAATGTCTAGAGTGGAAAGAATTGTGGTTGTTTGGGTTGAGTGGGAGAAGGGATGGGTGCAATGTTGATATGTTAAATCTATGTTTAAGCCAGGCAAGATATGCGGTGAAAATAAGAAGGAATGTAGCACACTATGAGGGGAGAGTTGATGGAGTGTGGGGAATTATGAAGAGGAATATAATGAGGGTTGTTGGAATGTTATATGTGTACAAAGATAATGAGATGTTCATGAAAGAACATGTTGATGGTTGTACACTGATAGAAGTGAATGATGGACAGCTTAAGTATAATTTTGAAAAATAAGGAATGATGAATGAATGTAAAAGAATGGTGGATTAGGGATGTCGGGGAAGTGAAAGACAAGATAGGACTGTGATGTATACTTTGTATTAAATGCATTGGGGTCCTCTTCTTTTTGGGGGATTTGTTATGCAATGTGAGTGTTTGTTTAATCTGTGTGAAAACATTTTGATAATAAATAATAAAAAGAAAAAAAAAAAAAACGCTCGCCCCTGGATGCGGTTGGTTGCGTGTTCGAATCCATGCTGTGGCATAAAAAAAATCATTTTCACCCTTTTTCTATGGATCTCCAAAAACTGAACTTTTACATTTTCTGAGTCTGGAGGAATTCAAGGGGAGTTTTCAGGGGAGTGCGTTCTCTCTAACCAATGAGCTAACTGAAGCTAACCAATGAGCTAACTGATGTTAACCAATGAGCTAACCCAGGCTAACCAATGAGCTAGCCCAGGCTAACCAATGAGCTAACTGAAGCTAACCAATGAGCTAACCGAGGCTAACCAATGAGCTAACTGAGGCTAACCAATGAGCTAACTGATGCTAACCAATGAGCTAACCGAGGCTAACCAATGAGCTAACTGAAGCTAACCCGGGCTAAACAATGAGCTAACCGATGAATGAGCTAACCCGGGCTAACCAATGAGGTAACCGAGGCTAACCAATGAGCTAACTGAAGCTAACCAATGAGCTAACCCAGGCTAACCAATGAGCTAACTGAGGCTAACCAATGAGCTAACTGAAGCTAACCAATGAGCTTACCCAGGCTAACCAATGAGCTAACCCAGGCTAACCAATGAGCTAACCCAGGCTAACCAATGAGCTAACTGAAGCTAACCAATGAGCTAACGCAGGATAACCAATGAGCTAACCGAGGCTAACCAATGAGCTAACTGAAGCTAACCAATGAGCTAACCCAGGCTAACCAATGAGCTAACTGAGGCTAACCAATGAGCTAACCCAGGCTAACCAATGAGCTAACCAAGGAATGAGCTAACCCAGGCTAACCAATGAGCTAACTGAGGCTAACCAAAGAGCTAACTGATGCTAACCAGAGAGCTAACTGATGCTAACCAATGAGCTAACCGAGGCTAACCAATGAGCTAACCGAAGCTAACCAATGAGCTAACCCAGGCTAACCAATGAGCTAACCCAGGCTAACCAATGAGCTAACTTAGGCTAAACAATGAGCTAACTGATGCTAACCAATGAGCTAACTGAAGCTAACCCAGGCTAACCAATGAGCTAACTGAAGCTAACAATGAGCTAACTGAGGCTAATCAATGAGCTAACTGATGCTTACCAATGAGCTAACCGGGGCTAACCAATGAGCTAACTGAAGCTAACCAATGAGCTAACTGATGCTAACCAATGAGCTAACCGAGGCTAACCAATGAGCTAACTGAAGCTAACCCGGGCTAAACAATGAGCTAACCGATGAATGAGCTAACCCAAGCTAACCAATGAGCTAACTGAAGCTAACCAATGAGCTTACCCAGGCTAACCAATGAGCTAACCCAGGCTAACCAATGAGCTAACCCAGGCTAACCAATGAGCTAACTGAAGCTAACCAATGAGCTAACGCAGGCTAACCAATGAGCTAACCGAGGCTAACCAATGAGCTAACTGAAGCTAACCAATGAGCTAACTGATGCTAACCAATGAGCTAACCGAGGCTAACCAATGAGCTAACTGAAGCTAACCAATGAGCTAACCCAGGCTAACCAATGAGCTAACCGAGGCTAACCAATGAGCTAACTGAAGCTAACCAATGAGCTTACCCAGGCTAACCAATGAGCTAACGCAGGCTAACCAATGAGCTAACCGAGGCTAACCAATGAGCTAACTGAAGCTAACCAATGAGCTAACCCAGGCTAACCAATGAGCTAACTGAGGCTAACCAATGAGCTAACCCAGGCTAACCAATGAGCTAACTGAAGCTAACCCATGAGCTAACCGAGGAATGAGCTAACCCAGGCTAACCAATGAGTTAACTGAGGCTAACCAAAGAGCTAACTGATGCTAACCAGAGAGATAACTGATGCTAACCAATGAGCTAACCGAGGCTAACCAATGAGCTAACCGAAGCTAACCAATGAGCTAACCCAGGCTAACCAATGAGCTAACCCAGGCTAACCAATGAGCTAACTGAGGCTAAACAATGAGCTAACTGATGCTAACCAATGAGCTAACTGAAGCTAACCCAGGCTAACCCAGGCTAATCAATGAGCTAACTGAAGCTAACAATGAGCTAACTGAGGCTAACCAATGAGCTAACTGATGCTAACCAATGAGTTAACCGAGGCTAACCAATGAGTTAACCGAGGCTAACCAATGAGCTAACTGAAGCTAACCAATGAGCTAACCCAGGCTAACCGAGGAATGAGCTAACCCAGGCTAACCAATGAGCTAACCGAGGCTAACCAATGAGCTAGCCCAGGCTAACCAATGAGCTAACTGAAGCTAACCAATGAGGTAACCGAGGCTAACCAATGAGCTAACTGAAGCTAACCAATGAGCTAACCCAGGCTAACCAATGAGCTAACCGAGGCTAACCAATGAGCTAACTGAAGCTAACCAATGAGCTTACCCAGGCTAACCAATGAGCTAACCCAGGCTAACCAATGAGCTAACTGAAGCTAACCAATGAGCTAAAAGCAGGCTAACCAATGAGCTAACCGAGGCTAACCAATGAGCTAACTGAAGCTAACCAATGAGCTAACCCAGGCTAACCAATGAGCTAACTGAGGCTAACCAATGAGCTAACCCAGGCTAACCAATGAGCTAACTGAAGCTAACCAATGAGCTAACCGAGGAATGAGCTAACCCAGGCTAACCAATGAGCTAACTGAGGCTAACCAAAGAGCTAACTGATGCTAACCAGAGAGCTAACTGATGCTAACCATTGAGCTAACCGAGGCTAACCAATGAGCTAACCAAAGCTAACCAATGAGCTAACACAGGCTAACCAATGAGCTAACTGAAGCTAACCAATGAGCTAACTGAAGCTAACCAATGAGCTAACCCAGGCTAACCAATGACCTAATCCAGGCTAACCAATGAGCTAACCCAGGCTAACCAATGAGCTAACCGAGGCTAACCAATGAGCTAACTGAAGCTAACCCAGGCTAACCCAGGCTAACCAATGAGCTAACTGAAGCTAACAATGAGCTAACTGAGGCTAACCAATGAGCTAACTGATGATAACCAATGAGCTAACCGAGGCTAACCAATGAGCTAACTGAAGCTAACCAATGAGCTAACCCAGGCTAACCGAGAAATGAGCTAACCCAGGCTAACCAATGAGCTAACTGAAGCTAACCAATGAGCTAACCCAGGCTAACCGAGAAATGAGCTAACCCAGGCTAACCAATGAGCTAACCGAGGCTAACCAATGAGCTAACTGAAGCTAACCAATGAGCTAACTGAAGCTAACCAATGAGCTAACCCAGGCTAACCAATGAGCTAATCCAGGCTAACCAATGAGCTAAACCAGGCTAACCAATGAGCTAACCGAGGCTAACCAATGAGCTAACCCAGGCTAAACAATGAGCGAACTGAAGCTAACCAATGAGCTAACCCAGGCTAACCAATGAGCTAACCAATGAATGAGCTAACCCAGGCTAACCAATGAGCTAACCGAGGCTAACCAATTGGCTAACTGAAGCTAACTAATGAGCTAACTAAAGCTAACCCAGGCTAACCCAGGCTAACCAATGAGCTAACTGAAGCTAACAATGAGCTAACTGAGGCTAACCAATGAGCTAACTGATGATAACCAATGAGCTAACCGAGGCTAACCAATGAGCTAACTGAAGCTAACCAATGAGCTAACCCAGGCTAACCGAGAAATGAGCTAACCCAGGCTAACCAATGAGCTAACTGAAGCTAACCAATGAGCTAACCCAGGCTAACCGAGAAATGAGCTAACCCAGGCTAACCAATGAGCTAACCGAGGCTAACCAATGAGCTAACTGAAGCTAACCAATGAGCTAACTGAAGCTAACCAATGAGCTAACCCAGGCTAACCAATGAGCTAATCCAGGCTAACCAATGAGCTAAACCAGGCTAACCAATGAGCTAACCGAGGCTAACCAATGAGCTAACCCAGGCTAAACAATGAGCGAACTGAAGCTAACCAATGAGCTAACCCAGGCTAACCAATGAGCTAACCAATGAATGAGCTAACCCAGGCTAACCAATGAGCTAACCGAGGCTAACCAATTGGCTAACTGAAGCTAACTAATGAGCTAACTGAAGCTAACCAATGAGCTAACCAAGGCTAACCAATGAGCTAACCAAGGAATGGGCTAACCTAGGCTAACCAATGAGCTAACCGAGGTTAACCAATGAGCTAACTGAAGCTAACCAATGAGCTAACTGAAGCTAACCAATGAGCTAACCGAGGCTAACCAATGAGCTAACTGATAATAACCAATGAGCTAACCCAGGCTAACCAATGAGCTAACCGAGGCTAACCAATGAGCTAACTGAAGCTAACCAATGAGCTAACCCAGGCTAACCAATGAGCTAACCCAGGCTAACCAATGAGCTAGCCTAGGCTAACCAATGAGCTAACTGAATCTAACCAATGAGCTAACCGAGGCTAACCAATGAGCTAACCGAGGCTAACCAATGAGCTAACTGAAGCTAACCAATGAGCTAACTGAAGCTAACCAATGAACTAACCGAGGCTAACCAATGAGCTAACTGATGCTAACCATTGAGCTAACTGAGGCTAACCAATGAGCTAACTGATGCTAACCAATGAGCTAATCCAGGCTAACCAATGAGCTAACCCAGGCTAACCAATGAGCTAACCGAGGCTAACCAATGAGCTAACTGAAGCTTACCAATGAGCTAAACCAGGCTAACCAATGAGCTAACCGAGGAATGAGCTAACCCAGGCTAACCAATGAGCTAACCGAGGCTAACCAATTGGCTAACTGAAGCTAACCAATGAGCTAACTGAAGCTAACCAATGAGCTTACCAAGGCTAACCAACGAGCTAAACCAGGCTAACCAATGAGCTAACCCAGGCTAACCAATGAGCTAACTGAAGCTAACCAATGAGCTAACTGAAGCTAACCAATGAGTTAACTGAAGCTAACCAATGAGCTTAATGATGCTAACCAATGAGCTAACCCAGGCTAACCAATGAGCTAGCCCAGGCTAACCAATGAGCTAACTGAAGCTAACCAATGAGCTAACCGAGGCTAACCAATGAGCTAACTGAGGCTAACCAATGAGCTAACTGATGCTAACCAATGAGCTAACTGAGGCTAACCAATGAGCTAACTGAAGCTAACCCGGGCTAAACAATGAGCTAACCGATGAATGAGCTAACCCAGGCTAACCAATGAGGTAACCGAGGCTAACCAATGAGCTAACTGAAGCTAACCAATGAGCTAACCCAGGCTAACCAATGAGCTAACCCAGGCTAACCAATGAGCTAACCCAAGCTAACCAATGAGCTAACTGAAGCTAACCAATGAGCTAACGCAGGCTAACCAATGAGCTAACCGAGGCTAACCAATGAGCTAACTGAAGCTAACCAATGAGCTAACCCAGGCTAACCAATGAGCTAACTGAGGCTAACCAATGAGCTAACCCAGGCTTACCAATGAGCTAACTGAAGATAACCAATGAGCTAACCGAGGAATGAGCTAACCCAGGCTAACCAATGAGTTAACTGAGGCTAACCAAAGAGCTAACTGATGCTAACCAGAGAGATAACTGATGCTAACCAATGAGCTAACCAAGGCTAACCAATGAGCTAACCGAAGCTAACCAATGAGCTAACCCAGGCTAACCAATGAGCTAACCCAGGCTAACCAATGAGCTAACTGAGGCTAAACAATGAGCTAACTGATGCTAACCAATGAGCTAACTGAAGCTAACCCAGGCTAACCCAGGCTAACCAATGAGCTAACTGAAGCTAACAATGAGCTAACTGAGGCTAACCAATGAGCTAACTGATGCTAACCAATGAGTTAACCGAGGCTAACCAATGAGCTAACTGAAGCTAACCAATGAGCTAACCCAGGCTAACCGAGGAATGAGCTAACCCAGGCTAACCAATGAGCTAACCGAGGCTAACCAATGAGCTAACTGAAGCTAACCAATGAGCTTACCCAGGCTAACCAATGAGCTAACTGATGCTAACCAATGAGTTAACCGAGGCTAACCAATGAGCTAACTGAAGCTAACCAATGAGCTAACCCAGGCTAACCGAGGAATGAGCTAACCCAGGCTAACCAATGAGCTAACCGAGGCTAACCAATGAGCTAACCGAGGCTAACCAATGAGCTAACTGAAGCTAACCAATGAGCTTACCCAGGCTAACCAATGAGCTAACCCAGGCTAACCAATGAGCTAACTGAAGCTAACCAATGAGCTAAAAGCAGGCTAACCAATGAGCTAACCGAGGCTAACCAATGAGCTAACTGAAGCTAACCAATGAGCTAACCGAGGAATGAGCTAACCCAGGCTAACCAATGAGCTAACTGAGGCTAACCAAAGAGCTAACTGATGCTAACCAGAGAGCTAACTGATGCTAACCATTGAGCTAACCGAGGCTATCCAATGAGCTAAACGAAGCTAACCAATGAGCTAACCCAGGCTAACCAATGAGCTAACCCAGGCTAAACAATGAGCTAACTGATGCTAACCAATGAGCTAACTGAAGCTAACCCAGGCTAACCCAGGCTAACCAATGAGCTAACTGAAGCTAACAATGAGCTAACTGAGGCTAACCAATGAGCTAACTGATGATAACCAATGAGCTAACCGAGGCTAACCAATGAGCTAACTGAAGCTAACCAATGAGCTAACCCAGGCTAACCGAGGAATGAGCTAACCCAGGCTAACCAATGAGCTAACCGAGGCTAACCAATGAGCTAACTGAAGCTAACCAATGAGCTAACTGAAGCTAACCAATGAGCTAACCGAGGCTAACCAATGAGCTAACCGAGGCTAACCAATTGGCTAACTGAAGCTAACCAATGAGCTAACTGAAGCTAACCAATGAGCTAACCAAGGCTAACCAATGAGCTAACCGAGGAATGGGCTAACCCAGGCTAACCAATGAGCTAACCGAGGTTAACCAATGAGCTAACTGAAGCTAACCAATGAGCTAACTGAAGCTAACCAATGAGCTAACCGAGGCTAACCAATGACCTAACTGATGCTAACCAATGAGCTAACCCGGGCTAACCAATGAGCTAACCGAGGCTAACCAATGAGCTAACTGAAGCTAACCAATGAGCTAACCCAGGCTAACCAATGAGCTAACCCAGGCTAACCAATGAGCTAGCCTAGGCTAACCAATGAGCTAACTGAATCTAACCAATGAGCTAACCGAGGCTAACCAATGAGCTAACTGAGGCTAATCAATGAGCTAACTGATGCTAACCAATGAGCTAACCGAGGCTAACCAATGAGCTAACTGAAGCTAACCCATGCTAACCAATGAGCTAACCGAGGAATGAGCTAACCCAGGCTAACCAATGAGCTAACCGAGGCTAACCAATGAGCTAACTGAAGCTAACCAATGAGCTAACCCAGGCTAACCAATGAGCTAACCCAGGCTAACCAATGAGCTAACCGAGGCTAACCAATGAGCTAACTGAGGCTAACCAATGAGCTAACTGATGCTAACCAATGAGCTAACCCAGGCTAACCAATGAGCTAACCGAGGCTAACCAATGAGCTAACTGAAGCTAACCAATGAGCTTACCCAGGCTAACCAATGAGCTAACCCAGGCTAACCAATGAGCTAGCCCAGGCTAACCAATGAGCTAACTGAATCTAACCAATGAGCTAACCGAGGCTAACCAATGAGCTAACTGAGGCTAACCAATGAGCTAACTGATGCTAACCAATGAGCTAACTGAATCTAACCAATGAGCTAACCGAGGCTAACCAATGAGCTAACCGAGGCTAACCAATGAGCTAACTGAAGCTAACCAATGAGCTTACCCAGGCTAACCAATGAGCTAACCCAGGCTAACCAATGAGCTAGCCCAGGCTAACCAATGAGCTAACTGAATCTAACCAATGAGCTAACCGAGGCTAACCAATGTGCTAACTGAGGCTAACCAATGAGCTAACCGAGGCTAACCAATGAGCTAACTGAAGCTAAACAATGAGCTAACTGATGCTAACCAATGAGCTAACCTAGGCTAACCAATGAGCTAACATAAGCTAACCAATGAGCTAACCCAGGCTAACCCATGAGCTAACCCAAGCTAACCAATGAGCTAGCCCAGGCTAACCAATGAGCTAACTGAAGCTAACCAATGAGCTAACCGAGGCTAACCAATGAGCTAACTGAGGCTAACCAATGAGCTAACTGATGCTAACCAATGAGCTAACCCAGGCTAACCAATGAGCTAACCGAGGCTAACCAATGAGCTAACTGAAGCTAACCAATGAGCTAACCCAGACTAACCAATGAGCTAACCCAGGCTAACCAATGAGCCTTCCGAGGCTAACCAATGAGCTAACTGAATCTAACCAATGAGCTAACCGAGGCTAACCAATGAGCTAATTGAGGCTAATCAATGAGCTAACTGATGCTAACCAATGAGCTAACCGAGGCTAACCAATGAGCTAACTGAAGCTAACCCAAGCTAACCAATGAGCTAACCGAGGAATGAGCTAACCCAGGCTAACCAATGAGCTAACCCAGGCTAACCAATGAGCTAACTGAAGCTAACCAATGAGCTAACTGAAGCTAACCAATGAGCTAACACAGGCTAACCAATGAGCTAACCGAGGCTAACCAATGAGCTAACTGAGGCTAACCAATGAGCTAACTGATGCTAACCAATGAGCTAACCCAGGCTAACTAATGAGCTAACCGAGGCTAACCAATGAGCTAACTGAATCTAACCAATGAGCTAACCGAGGCTAACCAATGAGCTAACTGAGGCTAACCAATGAGCTAACTGATGCTAACCAATGAGCTAACCGAGGCTAACCAATGACCTAACTGAAGCTAACCCAGGCTAACCAATGAGCTAACCGAGGAATGAGCTAACCCAGGCTAACCAATGAGCTAACCGAGGCTAACCAATGAGCTAACTGAAGCTAACCAATGAGCTAACCCAGGCTAACCAATGAGCTAACTGAGGCTAACCAATGAGCTAACTGAGGCTAACGATTTACACATGCTATGACTCCGGGGGTACTTCCATTCGCTTCGTCTTGATCTGTTGATGTTATTTCATGTCTTTTGTCCATTGTGACGGTGGTAAAGCCAGGGAAATGTCCCGGAGATATACTGAGAAATCTTTGTAACAGCATTTTCCTGCGATCACAGCTGTTCACAGCTACGAGGCTGGGACCGCTTCCATTCACTTCTTCTTGATCTGTAGATGTTATTTCATGTCTCATTTGTTCATTTTGATGGAGAAAAAGTTGTACATTTAGTGAATTCAGAGTGTCTAAGCTGCACAAGTAGGCATGTTTGAGTACTCAGGTCCAGTGATTCACTGCGTTAACGCTCGCCCCTGGATGCGGTTGGTCGCGTGTTCGAATCCATGCTGTGGCATAAAAAAAATCATTTTCACCCTTTTTCTATGGATCTCCAAAAAGTGAACTTTTACATTTTCTGAATCTGGAGGAATTCAAGGGGAGTTTTCAGGGGAGTGCGTTCTCTCTAACCAATGAGCTAACTGATGTTAACCAATGAGCTAACCCAGGCTAACCAATGAGCTAGCCCAGGCTAACCAATGAGCTAACTGAAGCTAACCAATGAGCTAACCGATGCTAACCAATGAGCTAACTGAGGCTAACCAATGAGCTAACTGATGCTAACCAATGAGCTAACCGAGGCTAACCAATGAGCTGACTGAAGATAACCCGGGCTAAACAATGAGCTAACCGATGAATGAGCTAACCCAGGCTAACCAATGAGGTAACCGAGGCTAACCAATGAGCTAACTGAAGCTAACCAATGAGCTAACCCAGGCTAACCAATGAGCTAACCGAGGCTAACCAATGAGCTAACTGAAGCTAACCAATGAGCTAACCCAGGCTAACCAATGAGCTAACCTAGGCTAACCAATGAGCTAACTGAAGCTAACCAATGAGCTTACCCAGGCTAACCAATGAGCTAACCCAGGCTAACTAATGAGCTAACCCAGGCTAACCAATGAGCTAACTGAAGCTAACCAATGAGCTAACGCAGGCTAACCAATGAGCTAAGCGAGGCTAACCAATGAGCTAACTGAAGCTAACCAATGAGCTAACCCAGGCTAACCAATGAGCTAACTGAGGCTAACCAATGAGCTAACCCAAGCTAACCAATGAGCTAACCGAGGAATGAGCTAACCCAGGCTAACCAATAAGCTAACTGAGGCTAACCAAAGAGCTAACTGATGCTAACCAGAGAGCTAACTGATGCTAACCAATGAGCTAACCGAGGCTAACCAATGAGCTAACCGAAGCTAACCAATGAGCTAACCCAGGCTAACCAATGAGCTAACCCAGGCTAACCAATGAGCTAACTGAGGCTAAACAATGAGCTAACTGATGCTAACCAATGAGCTAACTGAAGCTAACCCAGGCTAACCCAGGCTAACCAATGAGCTAACTGAAGCTAACAATGAGCTAACTGAGGCTAACCAATGAGCTAACCGAGGCTAACCAATGAGCTAACTGAAGCTAACCAATGAGCTAACCCAGGCTAACCGAGGAATGAGCTAACCCAGGCTAACCAATGAGCTAACCGAGGCTAACCAATGAGCTAACTGAAGCTAACCAATGAGCTAACTGAAGCTAACCAATGAGCTAACAGAGGCTAACCAATGAGCTAACTGATGCTAACCATTGAGCAAACTGAGGCTAACCAATGAGCTAACCCAGGCTAACCAATGAGCTAACCGAGGATTGAGCTAACCCAGGCTAACCAATGAGCTAACCGAGGCTAACCAATTGGCTAACTGAAGCTAACCAATGAGCTAACTGAAGCTAACCAATGAGCTAACCGAGGCTAACCAATGACCTAACTGATGCTAACCAATGAGCTAACTGAGGCTAACCAATGAGCTAACTGATGCTAACCAATGAGCTAACCCAGGCTAACCAATGAGCTAACCGAGGCTAACCAATGAGCTAACTGAAGCTAACCAATGAGCTAACTGAAGCTAAACAATGAGCTAACTGATGCTAACCAATGAGCTAACCGAGGCTAACCAATGAGCTAACTGAAGCTAACCAATGAGCTAACCCAGGCTAACCAATGAGCTAACCCAGACTAACCAATGAGCTAGCCCAGGCTAACCAATGAGCTAACTGAAGCTAACCAATGAGCTTACCCAGGCTAAGCAATGAGCTAACCCAGGCTAACCAATGAGCTAACCCAGGCTAACCAATGAGCTAACTGAAGCTAACCAATGAGCTAACGCAGACTAACCAATGAGCTAACCGAGGCTAACCAATGAGCTAACTGAAGCTAACCAATGAGCTAACCCAGGCAAAACAATGAGCTAACTGAGGCTAACCAATGAGCTAACCCAGGCTAACCAATGAGCTAACTTAAGCTAACCAATGAGCTAACCGAGGAATGAGCTAACCCAGGCTAACCAATGAGCTAACTGAGGCTAACCAAAGAGCTAACTGATGCTAACCAGAGAGCTAACTGATGCTAACCAATGAGCTAACCGAGGCTAACCAATGAGCTAACCGAAGCTAACCAATGAGCTAACCCAGGCTAACCAATGAGCTAACCCAGGCTAACCAATGAGCTAACTGAGGCTAAACAATGAGCTAACTGATGCTAACCAATGAGCTAACTGAAGCTAACCCAGGCTAACCAATGAGCTAACTGAAGCTAACAATGAGCTAACTGAGGCTAACCAATGAGCTAACTGATGCTAACCAATGAGCTAACCGAGGCTAACCAATGAGCTAACTGAAGCTAACCAATGATCTAACCCAGGCTAACCGAGGAATGAGCTAACCCAGGCTAACCAATGAGCTAACCGAGGCTAACCAATGAGCTAACTGAAGCTAACCAATGAGCTAACTGAAGCTAACCAATGAGCTAACCGAGGCTAACCAATGAGCTAACTGAAGCTAACCATTGAGCTAACTGAGGCTAACCAATGAGCTAACTGATGCTAACCAATGAGCTAATCCAGGCTAACCAATGAGCTAACCCAGGCTAACCAATGAGCTAACCGAGGCTAACCAATGAGCTAACTGAAGCTTACCAATGAGCTAACCCAGGCTAACCAATGAGCTAACCGAGGAATGAGCTAACCCAGGCTAACCAATGAGCTAACCGAGAATAACCAATTGGCTAACTGAAGCTAACCAATGAGCTAACTGAAGCTAACCAATGAGCTTACCCAGGCTAACCAATGAGCTAACCCAGGCTAACCAATGAGCTAACCCAGGCTAACCAATGAGCTAACTGAAGCTAACCAATGAGCTAACTGAAGCTAACCAATGAGCTTAATGATGCTAACCAATGAGCTAACCCAGGCTAACCAATGAGCTAGCCCAGGCTAACCAATGAGCTAACTGAAGCTAACCAATGAGCTAACCGAGGCTAACCAATGAGCTAACTGAGGCTAACCAATGAGCTAACTGATGCTAACCAATGAGCTAACCGAGGCTAACCAATGAGCTAACTGAAGCTAACCCGGGCTAAGCAATGAGCTAACCGATGAATGAGCTAACCCAGGCTAACCAATGAGGTAACCGAGGCTAACCAATGAGCTAACCCAGGCTAACCAATGAGCTAACTGAGGCTAACCAATGAGCTAACCCAGGCTAACCAATGAGCTAACCCAGGCTAACCAATGAGCTAACTGAGGCTAACCAATGAGCTAACTGATGCTAACCAATGAGCTAACCGAGGCTAACCAATGAGCTAACTGAAGCTAAACCGGGCTAAACAATGAGCTAACCGATGAATGAGCTAACCCAGGCTAACCAATGAGGTAACCGAGGCTAACCAATGAGCTAACTGAAGCTAACCAATGAGCTAACCCAGGCTAACCAATGAGCTAACCGAGGCTAACCAATGAGCTAACTGAAGCTAACCAATGAGCTTACCCAGGCTAACCAATGAGCTAACCCAGGCTAACCAATGAGCTAACCCAGGCTAACCAATGAGCTAACTGAAGCTAACCAATGAGCTAACGCAGGCTAACCAATGAGCTAAGCGAGGCTAACCAATGAGCTAACTGAAGCTAACCAATGAGCTAACCCAGGCTAACCAATGAGCTAACTGAGGCTAACCAATGAGCTAACCCAGGCTAACCAATGAGCTAACTGAAGCTAACCAATGAGCTAACCGAGGAATGAGCTAACCCAGGCTAACCAATGAGCTAACTGAGGCTAACCAAAGAGCTAACTGATGCTAACCAGAGAGCTAACTGATGCTAACCAGAGAGCTAACTGATGCTAACCAATGAGCTAACCGAGGCTAACCAATGAGCTAACCGAAGCTAACCAATGAGCTAACCCAGGCTAACCAATGAGCTATCTGAGGCTAAACAATGAGCTAACTGATGCTAACCAATGAGCTAACTGAAGCTAACCCAGGCTAACCAATGAGCTAACTGAAGATAACAATGAGCTAACTGAGGCTAACCAATGAGCTAACTGATGCTAACCAATGAGCTAACCGAGGCTAACCAATGAGCTAACTGAAGCTAACCAATGAGCTAACCCAGGCTAACCGAGGAATGAGCTAACCCAGGCTAACCAATGAGCTAACCGAGGCTAACCAATGAGCTAACTGAAGCTAACCAATGAGCTAACTGAAGCTAACCAATGAGCTAACCGAGGCTAACCAATGAGCTAACTGAAGCTAACCATTGAGCTAACTGAGGCTAACCAATGAGCTAATCCAGGCTAACCAATGAACTAATCCAGGCTAACCAATGAGCTAACCCAGGCTAACCAATGAGCGAACCGAGGCTAACCAATGAGCTAACTGAAGCTTACCAATGAGCTAACCCAGGCTAACCAATGAGCTAACCGAGGAATGAGCTAACCCAGGCTAACCAATGAGCTAACCGAGAATAACCAATTGGCTAACTGAAGCTAACCAATGAGCTAACTGAAGCTAACCAATGAGCTTACCCAGGCTAACCAATGAGCTAACCCAGGCTAACCAATGAGCTAACTGAAGCTAACCAATGAGCTAACTGAAGCTAACCAATGAGCTAACTGAAGCTAACCAATGAGCTTAATGATGCTAACCAATGAGCTAACCCAGGCTAACCAATGAGCTAGCCCAGGCTAACCAATGAGCTAACTGAAGCTAACCAATGAGCTAACTGAAGCTAACCAATGAGCTAACTGAAGCTAACAAATGAGCTTAATGATGCTAACCAATGAGCTAACCCAGGCTAACCAATGAGCTAGCCCAGGCTAACCAATGAGCTAACTGAAGCTAACCAATGAGCTAACCGAGGCTAACCAATGAGCTAACTGAAGCTAACCCGGGCTAAACAATGAGCTAACCGATGAATGAGCTAACCCAGGCTAACCAATGAGGTAACCGAGGCTAACCAATGAGCTAACCCAGGCTAACCAATGAGCTAACTGAGGCTAACCAATGAGCTAACCCAGGCTAACCAATGAGCTAACCCAAGCTAACCAATGAGCTAACTGAGGCTAACCAATGAGCTAACCCAGGCTAACCAATGAGCTAACTGAGGCTAACCAATGAGCTAACTGATGCTAACCAATGAGCTAACCGAGGCTAACCAATGAGCTAACTGAAGCTAACCCGGGCTAAACAATGAGCTAACCGATGAATGAGCTAACCCAGGCTAACCAATGAGGTAACCGAGGCTAACCAATGAGCTAACTGAAGCTAACCAATGAGCTAACCCAGGCTAACCAATGAGCTAACCGAGGCTAACCAATGAGCTAACTGAAGCTAACCAATGAGCTTACCCAGGCTAACCAATGAGCTAACCCAGGCTAACCAATGAGCTAACCCAGGCTAACCAATGAGCTAACTGAAGCTAACCAATGAGCTAACGCAGGCTAACCAATGAGCTAAGCGAGGCTAACCAATGAGCTAACTGAAGCTAACCAATGAGCTAACCCAGGCTAACCAATGAGCTAACTGAGGCTAACCAATGAGCTAACCCAGGCTAACCAATGAGCTAACTGAAGCTAACCAATGAGCTAACCGAGGCTAACCAATGACCTAACTGATGCTAACCAATGAGCTAACTGAGGCTAACCAATGAGCTAACCCAGGCTAACCAATGAGCTAACCGAGGCTAACCAATGAGCTAACTGAAGCTAACCAATGAGCTAACTGAAGCTAAACAATGAGCTAACTGATGCTAACCAATGAGCTAACCGAGGCTAACCAATGAGCTAACTGAAGCTAACCAATGAGCTAACCCAGGCTAACCAATGAGCTAACCCAGGCTAACCAATGAGCTAGCCCAGGCTAACCAATGAGCTAACTGAAGCTAACCAATGAGCTAACCGAGGCTAACCAATGAGCTAACCGAGTAATGAGCTAACCCAGGCTAACAAATGAGCTAACCGAGGCTAACCAATGAGCTAACTGAGGCTAACCAATGAGCTAACTGATGCTAACCAATGAGCTAACCGAGGCTAACCAATGAGCTAACCGAAGCTAACCAATGAGCTAACCCAGGCTAACCAATGAGCTAACCCAGGCTAACCAATGAGCTAACAGAGGCTAACCAATGAGCTAACTGATGCTAACCATTGAGCTAACTGAGGCTAACCAATGAGCTAACTGATGCTAACCAATGAGCTAATCCAGGCTAACCAATGAGCTAACCCAGGCTAACCAATGAGCTAACCGAGGCTAACCAATGAGCTAACCCAGGCTAACCAATGAGCTAACTGAAGCTAACCAATGAGCTAACCCAGGCTAACCAATGAGCTAACCGAGGATTGAGCTAACCCAGGCTAACCAATGAGCTAACCGAGGCTAACCAATTGGCTAACTGAAGCTAACCAATGAGCTAACTGAAGCTAACCAATGAGCTAACCGAGGCTAACCAATGACCTAACTGATGCTAACCAATGAGCTAACTGAGGCTAACCAATGAGCTAACTGATGCTAACCAATGAGCTAACCCAGGCTAACCAATGAGCTAACCGAGGCTAACCAATGAGCTAACTGAAGCTAACCAATGAGCTAACTGAAGCTAAACAATGAGCTAATTGATGCTAACCAATGAGCTAACCGAGGCTAACCAATGAGCTAACTGAAGCTAACCAATGAGCTAACCCAGGCTAACCAATGAGCTAACCGAGTAATGAGCTAACCCAGGCTAACCAATGAGCTAACCGAGGCTAACCAATGAGCTAACTGAGGCTAACCAATGAGCTAACTGATGCTAACCAATGAGCTAACCCAGGCTAACCAATGAGCTAGCCCAGGCTAACCAATGAGCTAACTGAAGCTAACCAATGAGCTAACTGAAGCTAACCAATGAGCTAACTGAAGCTAACCAATGAGCTTAATGATGCTAACCAATGAGCTAACCCAGGCTAACCAATGAGCTAGCCCAGGCTAACCAATGAGCTAACTGAAGCTAACCAATGAGCTAACCGAGGCTAACCAATGAGCTAACTGATGCTAACCAATGAGCTAACCGAGGCTAACCAATGAGCTAACTGAAGCTAACCCGGGCTAAACAATGAGCTAACCGATGAATGAGCTAACCCAGGCTAACCAATGAGGTAACCGAGGCTAACCAATGAGCTAACCCAGGCTAACCAATGAGCTAACTGAGGCTAACCAATGAGCTAACCCAGGCTAACCAATGAGCTAACTGAGGCTAACCAATGAGCTAACCCAGGCTAACCAATGAGCTAACTGAGGCTAACCAATGAGCTAACTGATGCTAACCAATGAGCTAACTGAGGCTAACCAATGAGCTAACTGAAGCTAACCCGGGCTAAACAATGAGCTAACCGATGAATGAGCTAACCCAGGCTAACCAATGAGGTAACCGAGGCTAACCAATGAGCTAACTGAAGCTAACCAATGAGCTAACCCAGGCTAACCAATGAGCTAACCGAGGCTAACCAATGAGCTAACTGAAGCTAACCAATGAGCTTACCCAGGCTAACCAATGAGCTAACCCAGGCTAACCAATGAGCTAACTGAAGCTAACCAATGAGCTAACGCAGGCTAACCAATGAGCTAAGCGAGGCTAACCAATGAGCTAACTGAAGCTAACCAATGAGCTAACCCAGGCTAACCAATGAGCTAACTGAGGCTAACCAATGAGCTAACCCAGGCTAACCAATGAGCTAACTGAAGCTAACCAATGAGCTAACCGAGGAATGAGCTAACCCAGGCTAACCAATGAGCTAACTGAGGCTAACCAAAGAGCTAACTGATGCTAACCAGAGAGCTAACTGATGCTAACCAGAGAGCTAACTGATGCTAACCAATGAGCTAACCGAGGCTAACCAATGAGCTAACCGAAGCTAACCAATGAGCTAACCCAGGCTAACCAATGAGCTAACCCAGGCTAACCAATGAGCTAACTGAGTCTAAACAATGAGCTAACTGATGCTAACCAATGAGCTAACTGAAGCTAACCCAGGCTAACCAATGAGCTAACTGAAGCTAACAATGAGCTAACTGAGGCTAACCAATGAGCTAACTGATGCTAACCAATGACCTAACCGAGGCTAACCAATGAGCTAACTGAAGCTAACCAATGAGCTAACCCAGGCTAACCGAGGAATGAGCTAACCCAGGCTAACCAATGAGCTAATCGAGGCTAACCAATGAGCTAACTGAAGCTAACCAATGAGCTAACTGAAGCTAACCAATGAGCTAACCGAGGCTAACCAATGAGCTAACTGAAGCTAACCATTGAGCTAACTGAGGCTAACCAATGAGCTAACTGATGCTAACCAATGAGCTAATCCAGGCTAACCAATGAGCTAACCCAGGCTAACCAATGAGCGAACCGAGGCTAACCAATGAGCTAACTGAAGCTTACCAATGAGCTAACCCAGGCTAACCAATGAGCTAAC
This sequence comes from Notothenia rossii, assembly GCF_949606895.1. Taxonomy (NCBI): domain Eukaryota; kingdom Metazoa; phylum Chordata; class Actinopteri; order Perciformes; family Nototheniidae; genus Notothenia; species Notothenia rossii. The sequence continues at coordinate 108,074 of NW_027639883.1, forward strand.
CGAGGAATGAGCTAACCCAGGCTAACCAATGAGCTAACCGAGAATAACCAATGAGCTAACCGAGGAATGAGCTAACCCAGGCTAACCAATGACCTAACTGATGCTAACCAATGAGCTAACTGAGGCTAACCAATGAGCTAACTGATGCTAACCAATGAGCTAACCCAGGCTAACCAATGAGCTAACCGAGGAATGAGCTAACCCAGGCTAACCAATGACCTAACTGATGCTAACCAATGAGCTAACTGAGGCTAACCAATGAGCTAACTGATGCTAACCAATGAGCTAACCCAGGCTAACCAATGAGCTAACCGAGGCTAACCAATGAGCTAACTGAAGCTAACCAATGAGCTAACTGAAGCTAAACAATGAGCTAATTGATGCTAACCAATGAGCTAACCGAGGCTAACCAATGAGCTAACTGAAGCTAACCAATGAGCTAACCCAGGCTAACCAATGAGCTAACCCAGGCTAACCAATGAGCTAGCCCAGGCTAACCAATGAGCTAACTGAAGCTAACCAATGAGCTAACCGAGGCTAACCAATGAGCTAACCGAGTAATGAGCTAACCCAGGCTAACCAATGAGCTAACCGAGGCTAACCAATGAGCTAACTGAGGCTAACCAATGAGCTAACTGATGCTAACCAATGAGCTAACCCAGGCTAACCAATGAGCTAGCCCAGGCTAACCAATGAGCTAACTGAAGCTAACCAATGAGCTAACTGAAGCTAACCAATGAGCTAACTGAAGCTAACCAATGAGCTTAATGATGCTAACCAATGAGCTAACCCAGGCTAACCAATGAGCTAGCCCAGGCTAACCAATGAGCTAACTGAAGCTAACCAATGAGCTAACCGAGGCTAACCAATGAGCTAACTGATGCTAACCAATGAGCTAACCGAGGCTAACCAATGAGCTAACTGAAGCTAACCCGGGCTAAACAATGAGCTAACCGATGAATGAGCTAACCCAGGCTAACCAATGAGGTAACCGAGGCTAACCAATGAGCTAACCCAGGCTAACCAATGAGCTAACTGAGGCTAACCAATGAGCTAACCCAGGCTAACCAATGAGCTAACTGAGGCTAACCAATGAGCTAACCCAGGCTAACCAATGAGCTAACTGAGGCTAACCAATGAGCTAACTGATGCTAACCAATGAGCTAACTGAGGCTAACCAATGAGCTAACTGAAGCTAACCCGGGCTAAACAATGAGCTAACCGATGAATGAGCTAACCCAGGCTAACCAATGAGGTAACCGAGGCTAACCAATGAGCTAACTGAAGCTAACCAATGAGCTAACCCAGGCTAACCAATGAGCTAACCGAGGCTAACCAATGAGCTAACTGAAGCTAACCAATGAGCTTACCCAGGCTAACCAATGAGCTAACCCAGGCTAACCAATGAGCTAACCCAGGCTAACCAATGAGCTAACTGAAGCTAACCAATGAGCTAACGCAGGCTAACCAATGAGCTAAGCGAGGCTAACCAATGAGCTAACTGAAGCTAACCAATGAGCTAACCCAGGCTAACCAATGAGCTAACTGAGGCTAACCAATGAGCTAACCCAGGCTAACCAATGAGCTAACTGAAGCTAACCAATGAGCTAACCGAGGAATGAGCTAACCCAGGCTAACCAATGAGCTAACTGAGGCTAACCAAAGAGCTAACTGATGCTAACCAGAGAGCTAACTGATGCTAACCAGAGAGCTAACTGATGCTAACCAATGAGCTAACCGAGGCTAACCAATGAGCTAACCGAAGCTAACCAATGAGCTAACCCAGGCTAACCAATGAGCTAACCCAGGCTAACCAATGAGCTAACTGAGTCTAAACAATGAGCTAACTGATGCTAACCAATGAGCTAACTGAAGCTAACCCAGGCTAACCAATGAGCTAACTGAAGCTAACAATGAGCTAACTGAGGCTAACCAATGAGCTAACTGATGCTAACCAATGACCTAACCGAGGCTAACCAATGAGCTAACTGAAGCTAACCAATGAGCTAACCCAGGCTAACCGAGGAATGAGCTAACCCAGGCTAACCAATGAGCTAACCGAGGCTAACCAATGAGCTAACTGAAGCTAACCAATGAGCTAACTGAAGCTAACCAATGAGCTAACCGAGGCTAACCAATGAGCTAACTGAAGCTAACCATTGAGCTAACTGAGGCTAACCAATGAGCTAACTGATGCTAACCAATGAGCTAATCCAGGCTAACCAATGAGCTAACCCAGGCTAACCAATGAGCGAACCGAGGCTAACCAATGAGCTAACTGAAGCTTACCAATGAGCTAACCCAGGCTAACCAATGAGCTAACCGAGGAATGAGCTAACCCAGGCTAACCAATGAGCTAACCGAGAATAACCAATTGGCTAACTGAAGCTAACCAATGAGCTAACTGAAGCTAACCAATGAGCTAACTGAAGCTAACCAATGAGCTTAATGATGCTAACCAATGAGCTAACCCAGGCTAACCAATGAGCTAGCCCAGGCTAACCAATGAGCTAACTGAAGCTAACCAATGAGCTAACTGAAGCTAACCAATGAGCTAACTGAAGCTAACCAATGAGCTTAATGATGCTAACCAATGAGCTAACCCAGGCTAACCAATGAGCTAGCCCAGGCTAACCAATGAGCTAACTGAAGCTAACCAATGAGCTAACCGAGGCTAACCAATGAGCTAACTGATACTAACCAATGAGCTAACCGAAGCTAACCAATGAGCTAACTGAAGCTAACCCGGGCTAAACAATGAGCTAACCGATGAATGAGCTAACCCAGGCTAACCAATGAGGTAACCAAGGCTAACCAATGAGCTAACCCAGGCTAACCAATGAGCTAACTGAGGCTAACCAATGAGCTAACCCAGGCTAACCAATGAGCTAACCCAAGCTAACCAATGAGCTAACTGAGGCTAACCAATGAGCTAACCCAGGCTAACCAATGAGCTAACTGAGGCTAACCAATGAGCTAACTGATGCTAACCAATGAGCTAACCGAGGCTAACCAATGAGCTAACTGAAGCTAACCCGGGCTAAACAATGAGCTAACCGATGAATGAGCTAACCCAGGCTAACCAATGAGGTAACCGAGGCTAACCAATGAGCTAACTGAAGCTAACCAATGAGCTAACCCAGGCTAACCAATGAGCTAACCGAGGCTAACCAATGAGCTAACTGAAGCTAACCAATGAGCTTACCCAGGCTAACCAATGAGCTAACCCAGGCTAACCAATGAGCTAACCGAGGCTAACCAATGAGCTAACTGAAGCTAACCAATGAGCTAACCCAGGCTAACCAATGAGCTAACTGAGGCTAACCAATGAGCTAACCCAGGCTAACCAATGAGCTAACTGAAGCTAACCAATGAGCTAACCGAGGCTAACCAATGACCTAACTGATGCTAACCAATGAGCTAACTGAGGCTAACCAATGAGCTAACCCAGGCTAACCAATGAGCTAACCGAGGCTAACCAATGAGCTAACTGAAGCTAACCAATGAGCTAACTGAAGCTAAACAATGAGCTAACTGATGCTAACCAATGAGCTAACCGAGGCTAACCAATGAGCTAACTGAAGCTAACCAATGAGCTAACCCAGGCTAACCAATGAGCTAACCCAGGCTAACCAATGAGCTAGCCCAGGCTAACCAATGAGCTAACTGAAGCTAACCAATGAGCTAACCGAGGCTAACCAATGAGCTAACCGAGTAATGAGCTAACCCAGGCTAACCAATGAGCTAACCGAGGCTAACCAATGAGCTAACTGAGGCTAACCAATGAGCTAACTGATGCTAACCAATGAGCTAACCGAGGCTAACCAATGAGCTAACCGAAGCTAACCAATGAGCTAACCCAGGCTAACCAATGAGCTAACCCAGGCTAACCAATGAGCTAACAGAGGCTAACCAATGAGCTAACTGATGCTAACCATTGAGCTAACTGAGGCTAACCAATGAGCTAACTGATGCTAACCAATGAGCTAATCCAGGCTAACCAATGAGCTAACCCAGGCTAACCAATGAGCTAACCGAGGCTAACCAATGAGCTAACCCAGGCTAACCAATGAGCTAACTGAAGCTAACCAATGAGCTAACTGAAGCTAACCAATGAGCTAACCGAGGCTAACCAATGACCTAACTGATGCTAACCAATGAGCTAACTGAGGCTAACCAATGAGCTAACTGATGCTAACCAATGAGCTAACCCAGGCTAACCAATGAGCTAACCGAGGCTAACCAATGAGCTAACTGAAGCTAACCAATGAGCTAACTGAAGCTAAACAATGAGCTAATTGATGCTAACCAATGAGCTAACCGAGGCTAACCAATGAGCTAACTGAAGCTAACCAATGAGCTAACCCAGGCTAACCAATGAGCTAACCCAGGCTAACCAATGAGCTAGCCCAGGCTAACCAATGAGCTAACTGACGCTAACCAATGAGCTAACCGAGGCTAACCAATGAGCTAACCGAGTAATGAGCTAACCCAGGCTAACCAATGAGCTAACCGAGGCTAACCAATGAGCTAACTGAGGCTAACCAATGAGCTAACTGATGCTAACCAATGAGCTAACCCAGGCTAACCAATGAGCTAGCCCAGGCTAACCAATGAGCTAACTGAAGCTAACCAATGAGCTAACTGAAGCTAACCAATGAGCTAACTGAAGCTAACCAATGAGCTTAATGATGCTAACCAATGAGCTAACCCAGGCTAACCAATGAGCTAGCCCAGGCTAACCAATGAGCTAACTGAAGCTAACCAATGAGCTAACCGAGGCTAACCAATGAGCTAACCCAGGCTAACCAATGAGCTAACTGAAGCTAACCAATGAGCTAACTGAAGCTAACCAATGAGCTTAATGATGCTAACCAATGAGCTAACCCAGGCTAACCAATGAGCTAGCCCAGGCTAACCAATGAGCTAACTGAAGCTAACCAATGAGCTAACCGAGGCTAACCAATGAGCTAACTGAGGCTAACCAATGAGCTAACTGATGCTAACCAATAAGCTAACCGAGGCTAACCAATGAGCTAACTGAAGCTAACCCGGGCTAAACAATGAGCTAACCGATGAATGAGCTAACCCAGGCTAACCAATGAGGTAACCGAGGCTAACCAATGAGCTAACTGAAGCTAACCAATGAGCTAACCCAGGCTAACCAATGAGCTAACCGAGGCTAACCAATGAGCTAACTGAAGCTAACCAATGAGCTTACCCAGGCTAACCAATGAGCTAACCCAGGCTAACCAATGAGCTAACCCAGGCTAACCAATGAGCTAACTTAGGCTAAACAATGAGCTAACTGATGCTAACCAATGAGCTAACTGAAGCTAACCCAGGCTAACCAATGAGCTAACTGAAGCTAACAATGAGCTAACTGAGGCTAACCAATGAGCTAACTGATGCTTACCAATGAGCTAACCGGGGCTAACCAATGAGCTAACTGAAGCTAACCAATGAGCTAACTGATGCTAACCAATGAGCTAACCGAGGCTAACCAATGAGCTAACTGAAGCTAACCCGGGCTAAACAATGAGCTAACCGATGAATGAGCTAACCCAAGCTAACCAATGAGCTAACTGAAGCTAACCAATGAGCTTACCCAGGCTAACCAATGAGCTAACCCAGGCTAACCAATGAGCTAACCCAGGCTAACCAATGAGCTAACTGAAGCTAACCAATGAGCTAACGCAGGCTAACCAATGAGCTAACCGAGGCTAACCAATGAGCTAACTGAAGCTAACCAATGAGCTAACTGAGGCTAACCAATGAGCTAACTGATGCTAACCAATGAGCTAACCGAGGCTAACCAATGAGCTAACTGAAGCTAACCAATGAGCTAACCCAGGCTAACCAATGAGCTAACCGAGGCTAACCAATGAGCTAACTGAAGCTAACCAATGAGCTTACCCAGGCTAACCAATGAGCTAACCCAGGCTAACCAATGAGCTAACCCAGGCTAACCAATGAGCTAACTGAAGCTAACCAATGAGGTAACCGAGGCTAACCAATGAGCTAACTGAAGCTAACCAATGAGCTAACCCAGGCTAACCAATATGCTAACCGAGGCTAACCAATGAGCTAACTGAAGCTAACCAATGAGCTTACCCAGGCTAACCAATGAGCTAACCCAGGCTAACCAATGAGCTAACTGAAGCTAACCAATGAGCTAAAAGCAGGCTAACCAATGAGCTAACCGAGGCTAACCAATGAGCTAACTGAAGCTAACCAATGAGCTAACCCAGGCTAACCAATGAGCTAACTGAGGCTAACCAATGAGCTAACCCAGGCTAACCAATGAGCTAACTGAAGCTAACCAATGAGCTAACCGAGGAATGAGCTAACCCAGGCTAACCAATGAGCTAACTGAGGCTAACCAAAGAGCTAACTGATGCTAACCAGAGAGCTAACTGATGCTAACCATTGAGCTAACCGAGGCTAACCAATGAGCTAACCAAAGCTAACCAATGAGCTAACCCAGGCTAACCAATGAGCTAACCCAGGCTAACCAATGAGCTAACTGAGGCTAAACAATGAGCTAACTGATGCTAACCAATGAGCTAACTGAAGCTAACCCAGGCTAACCCAGGCTAACCAATGAGCTAACTGAAGCTAACAATGAGCTAACTGAGGCTAACCAATGAGCTAACTGATGATAACCAATGAGCTAACCGAGGCTAACCAATGAGCTAACTGAAGCTAACCAATGAGCTAACCCAGGCTCACCGAGAAATGAGCTAACCCAGGCTAACCAATGAGCTAACCGAGGCTAACCAATGAGCTAACTGAAGCTAACCAATGAGCTAACTGAAGCTAACCAATGAGCTAACCCAGGCTAACCAATGAGCTAATCCAGGCTAACCAATGAGCTAACCCAGGCTAACCAATGAGCTAACCGAGGCTAACCAATGAGCTAACCCAGGCTAAACAATGAGCGAACTGAAGCTAACCAATGAGCTAACCCAGGCTAACCAATGAGCTAACCAATGAATGAGCTAACCCAGGCTAACCAATGAGCTAACCGAGGCTAACCAATTGGCTAACTGAAGCTAACCAATGAGCTAACTGAAGCTAACCAATGAGCTAACCAAGGCTAACCAATGAGCTAACCGAGGAATGGGCTAACCTAGGCTAACCAATGAGCTAACCGAGGTTAACCAATGAGCTAACTGAAGCTAACCAATGAGCTAACTGAAGCTAACCAATGAGCTAACCGAGGCTAACCAATGAGCTAACTGATAATAACCAATGAGCTAACCCAGGCTAACCAATGAGCTAACCGAGGCTAACCAATGAGCTAACTGAAGCTAACCAATGAGCTAACCCAGGCTAACCAATGAGCTAACCCAGGCTAACCAATGAGCTAGCCTAGGCTAACCAATGAGCTAACTGAATCTAACCAATGAGCTAACCGAGGCTAACCAATGAGCTAACCGAGGCTAACCAATGAGCTAACTGAAGCTAACCAATGAGCTAACTGAAGCTAACCAATGAGCTAACCGAGGCTAACCAATGAGCTAACTGATGCTAACCATTGAGCTAACTGAGGCTAACCAATGAGCTAACTGATGCTAACCAATGAGCTAATCCAGGCTAACCAATGAGCTAACCCAGGCTAACCAATGAGCTAACCGAGGCTAACCAATGAGCTAACTGAAGCTTACCAATGAGCTAACCCAGGCTAACCAATGAGCTAACCGAGGAATGAGCTAACCCAGGCTAACCAATGAGCTAACCGAGGCTAACCAATTGGCTAACTGAAGCTAACCAATGAGCTAACTGAAGCTAACCAATGAGCTTACCCAGGCTAACCAACGAGCTAAACCAGGCTAACCAATGAGCTAACCCAGGCTAACCAATGAGCTAACTGAAGCTAACCAATGAGCTAACTGAAGCTAACCAATGAGCTAACTGAAGCTAACCAATGAGCTTAATGATGCTAACCAATGAGCTAACCCAGGCTAACCAATGAGCTAGCCCAGGCTAACCAATGAGCTAACTGAAGCTAACCAATGAGCTAACCGAGGCTAACCAATGAGCTAACTGAGGCTAACCAATGAGCTAACTGATGCTAACCAATGAGCTAACCGAGGCTAACCAATGAGCTAACTGAAGCTAACCCGGGCTAAACAATGAGCTAACCGATGAATGAGCTAACCCAGGCTAACCAATGAGGTAACCGAGGCTAACCAATGAGCTAACTGAAGCTAACCAATGAGCTAACCCAGGCTAACCAATGAGCTAACCGAGGCTAACCAATGAGCTAACTGAAGCTAACCAATGAGCTTACCCAGGCTAACCAATGAGCTAACCCAGGCTAACCAATGAGCTAACCCAAGCTAACCAATTAGCTAACTGAAGCTAACCAATGAGCTAACGCAGGCTAACCAATGAGCTAACCGAGGCTAACCAATGAGCTAACTGAAGCTAACCAATGAGCTAACCCAGGCTAACCAATGAGCTAACTGAGGCTAACCAATGAGCTAACCCAGGCTAACCAATGAGCTAACTGAAGCTAACCAATGAGCTAACCGAGGAATGAGCTAACCCAGGCTAACCAATGAGTTAACTGAGGCTAACCAAAGAGCTAACTGATGCTAACCAGAGAGATAACTGATGCTAACCAATGAGCTAACCAAGGCTAACCAATGAGCTAACCGAAGCTAACCAATGAGCTAACACAGGCTAACCAATGAGCTAACTGAGGCTAAACAATGAGCTAACTGATGCTAACCAATGAGCTAACTGAAGCTAACCCAGGCTAACCCAGGCTAACCAATGAGCTAACTGAAGCTAACAATGAGCTAACTGAGGCTAACCAATGAGCTAACTGATGCTAACCAATGAGTTAACCGAGGCTAACCAATGAGCTAACTGAAGCTAACCAATGAGCTAACCCAGGCTAACCGAGGAATGAGCTAACCCAGGCTAACCAATGAGCTAACCGAGGCTAACCAATGAGCTAGCCCAGGCTAACCAATGAGCTAACTGAAGCTAACCAATGAGGTAACCGAGGCTAACCAATGAGCGAACTGAAGCTAACCAATGAGCTAACCCAGGCTAACCAATGAGCTAACCGAGGCTAACCAATGAGCTAACTGAAGCTAACCAATGAGCTTACCCAGGCTAACCAATGAGCTAACCCAGGCTAACCAATGAGCTAACTGAAGCTAACCAATGAGCTTACCCAGGCTAACCAATGAGCTAACCCAGGCTAACCGATGAGCTAACTGAAGCTAACCAATGAGCTAACTGAAGCTAACCAATGAGGTAACCGAGGCTAACCAATGAGCGAACTGAAGCTAACCAATGAGCTAACCCAGGCTAACCAATGAGCTAACCGAGGCTAACCAATGAGCTAACTGAAGCTAACCAATGAGCTTACCCAGGCTAACCAATGAGCTAACCCAGGCTAACCAATGAGATAACTGAAGCTAACCAATGAGCTAAAAGCAGGCTAACCAATGAGTTAACCGAGGCTAACCAATGAGCTAACTGAAGCTAACCAATGAGCTAACCGAGGAATGAGCTAGCCCAGGCTAACCAATGAGCTAACTGAAGCTAACCAATGAGCTAACCAAGGCTAACCAATGAGCTAACCGAGGAATGGGCTAACCTAGGCTAACCAATGAGCTAACCGAGGTTAACCAATGAGCTAACTGAAGCTAACCAATGAGCTAACTGAAGCTAACCAATGAGCTAACCGAGGCTAACCAATGAGCTAACTGATAATAACCAATGAGCTAACCCAGGCTAACCAATGAGCTAACCGAGGCTAACCAATGAGCTAACTGAAGCTAACCAATGAGCTAACCCAGGCTAACCAATGAGCTAACCCAGGCTAACCAATGAGCTAGCCTAGGCTAACCAATGAGCTAACTGAATCTAACCAATGAGCTAACCGAGGCTAACCAATGAGCTAACCGAGGCTAACCAATGAGCTAACTGAAGCTAACCAATGAGCTAACTGAAGCTAACCAATGAGCTAACCGAGGCTAACCAATGAGCTAACTGATGCTAACCATTGAGCTAACTGAGGCTAACCAATGAGCTAACTGATGCTAACCAATGAGCTAATCCAGGCTAACCAATGAGCTAACCCAGGCTAACCAATGAGCTTACCGAGGCTAACCAATGAGCTAACTGAAGCTTACCAATGAGCTAACCCAGGCTAACCAATGAGCTAACCGAGGAATGAGCTAACCCAGGCTAACCAATGAGCTAACCGAGGCTAACCAATTGGCTAACTGAAGCTAACCAATGAGCTAACTGAAGCTAACCAATGAGCTTACCCAGGCTAACCAACGAGCTAAACCAGGCTAACCAATGAGCTAACCCAGGCTAACCAATGAGCTAACTGAAGCTAACCAATGAGCTAACTGAAGCTAACCAATGAGCTAACTGAAGATAACCAATGAGCTTAATGATGCTAACCAATGAGCTAACCCAGGCTAACCAATGAGCTAGCCCAGGCTAACCAATGAGCTAACTGAAGCTAACCAATGAGCTAACCGAGGCTAACCAATGAGCTAACTGAGGCTAACCAATGAGCTAACTGATGCTAACCAATGAGCTAACCGAGGCTAACCAATGAGCTAACTGAAGCTAACCCGGGCTAAACAATGAGCTAACCGATGAATGAGCTAACCCAGGCTAACCAATGAGGTAACCGAGGCTAACCAATGAGCTAACTGAAGCTAACCAATGAGCTAACCCAGGCTAACCAATGAGCTAGCCCAGGCTAACCAATGAGCTAACTGAAGCTAACCAATGAGCTAACCGAGGCTAACCAATGAGCTAACTGAGGCTAACCAATGAGCTAACTGAAGCTAACCAATGAGCTAACCGAGGAATGAGCTAACCCAGGCTAACCAATGAGTTAACTGAGGCTAACCAAAGAGCTAACTGATGCTAACCAGAGAGATAACTGATGCTAACCAATGAGCTAACCAAGGCTAACCAATGAGCTAACCGAAGCTAACCAATGATCTAACCCAGGCTAACCAATGAGCTAACCCAGGCTAACCAATGAGCTAACTGAGGCTAAACAATGAGCTAACTGATGCTAACCAATGAGCTAACTGAAGCTAACCCAGGCTAACCCAGGCTAACCAATGAGCTAACTGAAGCTAACAATGAGCTAACTGAGGCTAACCAATGAGCTAACTGATGCTAACCAATGAGTTAACCAAGGCTAACCAATGAGCTAACTGAAGCTAACCAATGAGCTAACCCAGGCTAACCGAGGAATGAGCTAACCCAGGCTAACCAATGAGCTAACCGAGGCTAACCAATGAGCTAGCCCAGGCTAACCAATGAGCTAACTGAAGCTAACCAATGAGGTAACCGAGGCTAACCAATGAGCGAACTGAAGCTAACCAATGAGCTAACCCAGGCTAACCAATGAGCTAACCGAGGCTAACCAATGAGCTAACTGAAGCTAACCAATGAGCTTACCCAGGCTAACCAATGAGCTAACCCAGGCTAACCAATGAGCTAACTGAAGCTAACCAATGAGCTAAAAGCAGGCTAACCAATGAGCTAACCAAGGCTAACCAATGAGCTAACTGAAGCTAACCAATGAGCTAACCGAGGAATGAGCTAACCCAGGCTAACCAATGAGCTAACTGAGGCTAACCAAAGAGCTAACTGATGCTAACCAGAGAGCTAACTGATGCTAACCATTGAGCTAACCGAGGCTATCCAATGGGCTAAACGAAGCTAACCAATGAGCTAACCCAGGCTAACCAATGAGCTAACCCAGGCTAAACAATGAGCTAACTGATGCTAACCAATGAGCTAACTGAAGCTAACCCAGGCTAACCCAGGCTAACCAATGAGCTAACTGAAGCTAACAATGAGCTAACTGAGGCTAACCAATGAGCTAACTGATGATAACCAATGAGCTAACCGAGGCTAACCAATGAGCTAACTGAAGCTAACCAATGAGCTAACCCAGGCTAACCGAGGAATGAGCTAACCCAGGCTAACCAATGAGCTAACCGAGGCTAACCAATGAGCTAACTGAAGCTAACCAATGAGCTAACTGAAGCTAACCAATGAGCTAACCGAGGCTAACCAATGAGCTAACCGAGGCTAACCAATTGGCTAACTGAAGCTAACCAATGAGCTAACTGAAGCTAACCAATGAGCTAACCAAGGCTAACCAATTAGCTAACCGAGGAATGGGCTAACCCAGGCTAACCAATGAGCTAACCGAGGTTAACCAATGAGCTAACTGAAGCTAACCAATGAGCTAACTGAAGCTAACCAATGAGCTAACCGAGGCTAACCAATGACCTAACTGATGCTAACCAATGAGCTAACCCAGGCTAACCAATGAGCTAACCGAGGCTAACCAATGAGCTAACTGAAGCTAACCAATGAGCTAACCCAGGCTAACCAATGAGCTAACCGAGGAATGGGCTAACCTAGGCTAACCAATGAGCTAACCGAGGTTAACCAATGAGCTAACTGAAGCTAACCAATGAGCTAACTGAAGCTAACCAATGAGCTAACCGAGGCTAACCAATGAGCTAACTGATAATAACCAATGAGCTAACCCAGGCTAACCAATGAGCTAACCCAGGCTAACCAATGAGCTAGCCTAGGCTAACCAATGAGCTAACTGAATCTAACCAATGAGCTAACCGAGGCTAACCAATGAGCTAACCGAGGCTAACCAATGAGCTAACTGAAGCTAACCAATGAGCTAACTGAAGCTAACCAATGAGCTAACCGAGGCTAACCAATGAGCTAACTGATGCTAACCATTGAGCTAACTGAGGCTAACCAATGAGCTAACTGATGCTAACCAATGAGCTAATCCAGGCTAACCAATGAGCTAACCCAGGCTAACCAATGAGCTTACCGAGGCTAACCAATGAGCTAACTGAAGCTTACCAATGAGCTAACCCAGGCTAACCAATGAGCTAACCGAGGTTAACCAATGAGCTAACTGAAGCTAACCAATGAGCTAACTGAAGCTAACCAATGAGCTAACCGAGGCTAACCAATGACCTAACTGATGCTAACCAATGAGCTAACCCAGGCTAACCAATGAGCTAACCGAGGCTAACCAATGAGCTAACTGAAGCTAACCAATGAGCTAACCCAGGCTAACCAATGAGCTAACCGAGGAATGGGCTAACCTAGGCTAACCAATGAGCTAACCGAGGTTAACCAATGAGCTAACTGAAGCTAACCAATGAGCTAACCGAGGCTAACCAATGAGCTAACTGAAGCTAACCAATGAGCTAACCCAGGCTAACCAATGAGCTAACCCAGGCTAACCAATGAGCTAGCCTAGGCTAACCAATGAGCTAACTGAATCTAACCAATGAGCTAACCGAGGCTAACCAATGAGCTAACCGAGGCTAACCAATGAGCTAACTGAAGCTAACCAATGAGCTAACTGAAGCTAACCAATGAGCTAACCGAGGCTAACCAATGAGCTAACTGATGCTAACCATTGAGCTAACTGAGGCTAACCAATGAGCTAACTGATGCTAACCAATGAGCTAATCCAGGCTAACCAATGAGCTAACCCAGGCTAACCAATGAGCTTACCGAGGCTAACCAATGAGCTAACTGAAGCTTACCAATGAGCTAACCCAGGCTAACCAATGAGCTAACCGAGGAATGAGCTAACCCAGGCTAACCAATGAGCTAACCGAGGCTAACCAATTGGCTAACTGAAGCTAACCAATGAGCTAACTGAAGCTAACCAATGAGCTTACCCAGGCTAACCAACGAGCTAAACCAGGCTAACCAATGAGCTAACCCAGGCTAACCAATGAGCTAACTGAAGCTAACCAATGAGCTAACTGAAGCTAACCAATGAGCTAACTGAAGCTAACCAATGAGCTTAATGATGCTAACCAATGAGCTAACCCAGGCTAACCAATGAGCTAGCCCAGGCTAACCAATGAGCTAACTGAAGCTAACCAATGAGCTAACCGAGGCTAACCAATGAGCTAACTGAGGCTAACCAATGAGCTAACTGATGCTAACCAATGAGCTAACCGAGGCTAACCAATGAGCTAACTGAAGCTAACCCGGGCTAAACAATGAGCTAACCGATGAATGAGCTAACCCAGGCTAACCAATGAGGTAACCGAGGCTAACCAATGAGCTAACTGAAGCTAACCAATGAGCTAACCCAGGCTAACCAATGAGCTAGCCCAGGCTAACCAATGAGCTAACTGAAGCTAACCAATGAGCTAACCGAGGCTAACCAATGAGCTAACTGAGGCTAACCAATGAGCTAACTGAAGCTAACCAATGAGCTAACCCAGGCTAACCAATGAGCTAACTGAGGCTAACCAATGAGCTAACCCAGGCTAACCAATGAGCTAACTGAAGCTAACCAATGAGCTAACCGAGGAATGAGCTAACCCAGGCTAACCAATGATTTAACTGAGGCTAACCAAAGAGCTAACTGATGCTAACCAGAGAGATAACTGATGCTAACCAATGAGCTAACCAAGGCTAACCAATGAGCTAACCGAAGCTAACCAATGATCTAACCCAGGCTAACCAATGAGCTAACCCAGGCTAACCAATGAGCTAACTGAGGCTAAACAATGAGCTAACTGATGCTAACCAATGAGCTAACTGAAGCTAACCCAGGCTAACCCAGGCTAACCAATGAGCTAACTGAAGCTAACAATGAGCTAACTGAGGCTAACCAATGAGCTAACTGATGCTAACCAATGAGTTAACCGAGGCTAACCAATGAGCTAACTGAAGCTAACCAATGAGCTAACCCAGGCTAACCGAGGAATGAGCTAACCCAGGCTAACCAATGAGCTAACCGAGGCTAACCAATGAGCTAGCCCAGGCTAACCAATGAGCTAACTGAAGCTAACCAATGAGGTAACCGAGGCTAACCAATGAGCGAACTGAAGCTAACCAATGAGCTAACCCAGGCTAACCAATGAGCTAACCGAGGCTAACCAATGAGCTAACTGAAGCTAACCAATGAGCTTACCCAGGCTAACCAATGAGCTAACCCAGGCTAACCAATGAGCTAACTGAAGCTAACCAATGAGCTAAAAGCAGGCTAACCAATGAGCTAACCAAGGCTAACCAATGAGCTAACTGAAGCTAACCAATGAGCTAACCGAGGAATGAGCTAACCCAGGCTAACCAATGAGCTAACTGAGGCTAACCAAAGAGCTAACTGATGCTAACCAGAGAGCTAACTGATGCTAACCATTGAGCTAACCGAGGCTATCCAATGAGCTAAACGAAGCTAACCAATGAGCTAACCCAGGCTAACCAATGAGCTAACCCAGGCTAACCAATGAGCTAACTGAAGCTAACAATGAGCTAACTGAGGCTAACCAATGAGCTAACTGATGATAACCAATGAGCTAACCGAGGCTAACCAATGAGCTAACTGAAGCTAACCAATGAGCTAACCCAGGCTAACCGAGGAATGAGCTAACCCAGGCTAACCAATGAGCTAACCGAGGCTAACCAATGAGCTAACTGAAGCTAACCAATGAGCTAACTGAAGCTAACCAATGAGCTAACCGAGGCTAACCAATGAGCTAACCGAGGCTAACCAATTGGCTAACTGAAGCTAACCAATGAGCTAACTGAAGCTAACCAATGAGCTAACCAAGGCTAACCAATTAGCTAACCGAGGAATGGGCTAACCCAGGCTAACCAATGAGCTAACCGAGGTTAACCAATGAGCTAACTGAAGCTAACCAATGAGCTAACTGAAGCTAACCAATGAGCTAACCGAGGCTAACCAATGACCTAACTGATGCTAACCAATGAGCTAACCCAGGCTAACCAATGAGCTAACCGAGGCTAACCAATGAGCTAACTGAAGCTAACCAATGAGCTAACCCAGGCTAACCAATGAGCTAACCCAGGCTAACCAATGAGCTAACCCAGGCTAACCAATGAGCTAACTGAGGCTAACCAATGAGCTAACCCAGGCTAACCAATGAGCTAACTGAAGCTAACCAATGAGCTAACCGAGGAATGAGCTAACCCAGGCTAACCAATGATTTAACTGAGGCTAACCAAAGAGCTAACTGATGCTAACCAGAGAGATAACTGATGCTAACCAATGAGCTAACCAAGGCTAACCAATGAGCTAACCGAAGCTAACCAATGATCTAACCCAGGCTAACCAATGAGCTAACCCAGGCTAACCAATGAGCTAACTGAGGCTAAACAATGAGCTAACTGATGCTAACCAATGAGCTAACTGAAGCTAACCCAGGCTAACCCAGGCTAACCAATGAGCTAACTGAAGCTAACAATGAGCTAACTGAGGCTAACCAATGAGCTAACTGATGCTAACCAATGAGTTAACCGAGGCTAACCAATGAGCTAACTGAAGCTAACCAATGAGCTAACCCAGGCTAACCGAGGAATGAGCTAACCCAGGCTAACCAATGAGCTAACCGAGGCTAACCAATGAGCTAGCCCAGGCTAACCAATGAGCTAACTGAAGCTAACCAATGAGGTAACCGAGGCTAACCAATGAGCGAACTGAAGCTAACCAATGAGCTAACCCAGGCTAACCAATGAGCTAACCGAGGCTAACCAATGAGCTAACTGAAGCTAACCAATGAGCTTACCCAGGCTAACCAATGAGCTAACCCAGGCTAACCAATGAGCTAACTGAAGCTAACCAATGAGCTAAAAGCAGGCTAACCAATGAGCTAACCAAGGCTAACCAATGAGCTAACTGAAGCTAACCAATGAGCTAACCGAGGAATGAGCTAACCCAGGCTAACCAATGAGCTAACTGAGGCTAACCAAAGAGCTAACTGATGCTAACCAGAGAGCTAACTGATGCTAACCATTGAGCTAACCGAGGCTATCCAATGAGCTAAACGAAGCTAACCAATGAGCTAACCCAGGCTAACCAATGAGCTAACCCAGGCTAACCAATGAGCTAACTGAAGCTAACAATGAGCTAACTGAGGCTAACCAATGAGCTAACTGATGATAACCAATGAGCTAACCGAGGCTAACCAATGAGCTAACTGAAGCTAACCAATGAGCTAACCCAGGCTAACCGAGGAATGAGCTAACCCAGGCTAACCAATGAGCTAACCGAGGCTAACCAATGAGCTAACTGAAGCTAACCAATGAGCTAACTGAAGCTAACCAATGAGCTAACCGAGGCTAACCAATGAGCTAACCGAGGCTAACCAATTGGCTAACTGAAGCTAACCAATGAGCTAACTGAAGCTAACCAATAAGCTAACCAAGGCTAACCAATTAGCTAACCGAGGAATGGGCTAACCCAGGCTAACCAATGAGCTAACCGAGGTTAACCAATGAGCTAACTGAAGCTAACCAATGAGCTAACTGAAGCTAACCAATGAGCTAACCGAGGCTAACCAATGACCTAACTGATGCTAACCAATGAGCTAACCCAGGCTAACCAATGAGCTAACCGAGGCTAACCAATGAGCTAACTGAAGCTAACCAATGAGCTAACCCAGGCTAACCAATGAGCTAACCCAGGCTAACCAATGAGCTAGCCTAGGCTAACCAATGAGCTAACTGAATCTAACCAATCAGCTAACCGAGGCTAACCAATGAGCTAACTGAGGCTAATCAATGAGCTAACTGATGCTAACCAATGAGCTAACCGCGGCTAACCAATGAGCTAACTGAAGCTAACCCATGCTAACCAATGAGCTAACCGAGGAATGAGCTAACCCAGGCTAACCAATGAGCTAACCGAGGCTAACCAATGAGCTAACTGAAGCTAACCAATGAGCTAACCCAGGCTAACCAATGAGCTAACCCAGGCTAACCAATGAGCTAACCGAGGCTAACCAATGAGCTAACTGAGGCTAACCAATGAGCTAACTGATGCTAACCAATGAGCTAACCCAGGCTAACCAATGAGCTAACCGAGGCTAACCAATGAGCTAACTGAAGCTAACCAATGAGCTTACCCAGGCTAACCAATGAGCTAACCCAGGCTAACCAATGAGCTAGCCCAGGCTAACCAATGAGCTAACTGAATCTAACCAATGAGCTAACCGAGGCTAACCAATGAGCTAACTGAGGCTAACCAATGAGCTAACTGATGCTAACCAATGAGCTAACTGAATCTAACCAATGAGCTAACCGAGGCTAACCAATGAGCTAACCGAGGCTAACCAATGAGCTAACTGAAGCTAACCAATGAGCTTACCCAGGCTAACCAATGAGCTAACCCAGGCTAACCAATGAGCTAGCCCAGGCTAACCAATGAGCTAACTGAATCTAACCAATGAGCTAACCGAGGCTAACCAATGTGCTAACTGAGGCTAACCAATGAGCTAACCGAGGCTAACCAATGAGCTAACCGAGGCTAACCAATGAGCTAACTGAGGCTAACCAATGAGCTAACTGAAGCTAACCAATGAGCTAACTGATGCTAACCAATGAGCTAACCGAGGCTAACCAATGAGCTAACTGAAGCTAACCCGGGCTAAACAATGAGCTAACCGATGAATGAGCTAACCCAGGCTAACCAATGAGGTAACCGAGGCTAACCAATGAGCTAACTGAAGCTAACCAATGAGCTAACCCAGGCTAACCAATGAGCTAACCGAGGCTAACCAATGAGCTAACTGAAGCTAACCAATGAGCTTACCCAGGCTAACCAATGAGCTAACCCAGGCTAACCAATGAGCTAACCCAGGCTAACCAATGAGCTAACTGAAGCTGACCAATGAGCTAACGCAGGCTAACCAATGAGCTAACCGAGGCTAACCAATGAGCTAACTGAAGCTAACCAATGAGCTAACCCAGGCTAACCAATGAGCTAACTGAGGCTAACCAATGAGCTAACCCAGGCTAACCAATGAGCTAACCGAGGAATGAGCTAACCCAGGCTAACCAATGAGCTAACTTAGGCTAAACAATGAGCTAACTGATGCTAACCAATGAGCTAACTGAAGCTAACCCAGGCTAACCAATGAGCTAACTGAAGCTAACAATGAGCTAACTGAGGCTAACCAATGAGCTAACTGATGCTTACCAATGAGCTTACCCAGGCTAACCAATGAGCTAACCCAGGCTAACCAATGAGCTAACCCAGGCTAACCAATGAGCTAACTGAAGCTAACCAATGAGCTAACGCAGGCTAACCAATGAGCTAACCGAGGCTAACCAATGAGCTAACTGAAGCTAACCAATGAGCTAACTGAGGCTAACCAATGAGCTAACTGATGCTAACCAATGAGCTAACCGAGGCTAACCAATGAGCTAACTGAAGCTAACCAATGAGCTAACCCAGGCTAACCAATGAGCTAACCGAGGCTAACCAATGAGCTAACTGAAGCTAACCAATGAGCTTACCCAGGCTAACCAATGAGCTAACCCAGGCTAACCAATGAGCTAACCCAGGCTAACCAATGAGCTAACTGAAGCTAACCAATGAGCTAACGCAGGCTAACCAATGAGCTAACCGAGGCTAACCAATGAGCTAACTGAAGCTAACCAATGAGCTAACCCAGGCTAACCAATGAGCTAACTGAGGCTAACCAATGAGCTAACCCAGGCTAACCAATGAGCTAACTGAAGCTAACCCATGAGCTAACCGAGGAATGAGCTAACCCAGGCTAACCAATGAGTTAACTGAGGCTAACCAAAGAGCTAACTGATGCTAACCAGAGAGATAACTGATGCTAACCAATGAGCTAACCGAGGCTAACCAATGAGCTAACCGAAGCTAACCAATGAGCTAACCCAGGCTAACCAATGAGCTAACCCAGGCTAACCAATGAGCTAACTGAGGCTAAACAATGAGCTAACTGATGCTAACCAATGAGCTAACTGAAGCTAACCAAGGCTAACCCAGGCTAACCAATGAGCTAACTGAAGCTAACAATGAGCTAACTGAGGCTAACCAATGAGCTAACTGATGCTAACCAATGAGTTAACCGAGGCTAACCAATGAGCTAACTGAAGCTAACCAATGAGCTAACCCAGGCTAACCGAGGAATGAGCTAACCCAGGCTAACCAATGAGCTAACCGAGGCTAACCAATGAGCTAGCCCAGGCTAACCAATGAGCTAACTGAAGCTAACCAATGAGGTAACCGAGGGTAACCAATGAGCTAACTGAAGCTAACCAATGAGCTAACCCAGGCTAACCAATGAGCTAACCAAGGCTAACCAATGAGCTAACTGAAGCTAACCAATGAGCTTACCCAGGCTAACCAATGAGCTAACCCAGGCTAACCAATGAGCTAACTGAAGCTAACCAATGAGCTAAAAGCAGGCTAACCAATGAGCTAACCGAGGCTAACCAATGAGCTAACTGAAGCTAACCAATGAGCTAACCCAGGCTAACCAATGAGCTAACTGAGGCTAACCAATGAGCTAACCCAGGCTAACCAATGAGCTAACTGAAGCTAACCAATGAGCTAACCGAGGAATGAGCTAACCCAGGCTAACCAATGAGCTAACTGAGGCTAACCAAAGAGCTAACTGATGCTAACCAGAGAGCTAACTGATGCTAACCATTGAGCTAACCGAGGCTAACCAATGAGCTAACCAAAGCTAACCAATGAGCTAACCCAGGCTAACCAATGAGCTAACCCAGGCTAACCAATGAGCTAACTGAGGCTAAACAATGAGCTAACTGATGCTAACCAATGAGCTAACTGAAGCTAACCCAGGCTAACCCAGGCTAACCAATGAGCTAACTGAAGCTAACAATGAGCTAACTGAGGCTAACCAATGAGCTAACTGATGATAACCAATGAGCTAACCGAGGCTAACCAATGAGCTAACTGAAGCTAACCAATGAGCTAACCCAGGCTAACCGAGAAATGAGCTAACCCAGGCTAACCAATGAGCTAACCGAGGCTAACCAATGAGCTAACTGAAGCTAACCAATGAGCTAACTGAAGCTAACCAATGAGCTAACCCAGGCTAACCAATGAGCTAATCCAGGATAACCAATGAGCTAACCCAGGCTAACCAATGAGCTAACCGAGGCTAACCAATGAGCTAACCCAGGCTAAACAATGAGCGAACTGAAGCTAACCAATGAGCTAACCCAGGCTAACCAATGAGCTAACCAATGAATGAGCTAACCCAGGCTAACCAATGAGCTAACCGAGGCTAACCAATTGGCTAACTGAAGCTAACCAATGAGCTAACTGAAGCTAACCAATGAGCTAACCAAGGCTAACCAATGAGCTAACCGAGGAATGGGCTAACCTAGGCTAACCAATGAGCTAACCGAGGTTAACCAATGAGCTAACTGAAGCTAACCAATGAGCTAACTGAAGCTAACCAATGAGCTAACCGAGGCTAACCAATGAGCTAACTGATAATAACCAATGAGCTAACCCAGGCTAACCAATGAGCTAACCGAGGCTAACCAATGAGCTAACTGAAGCTAACCAATGAGCTAACCCAGGCTAACCAATGAGCTAACCCAGGCTAACCAATGAGCTAGCCTAGGCTAACCAATGAGCTAACTGAATCTAACCAATGAGCTAACCGAGGCTAACCAATGAGCTAACCGAGGCTAACCAATGAGCTAACTGAAGCTAACCAATGAGCTAACTGAAGCTAACCAATGAGCTAACCGAGGCTAACCAATGAGCTAACTGATGCTAACCATTGAGCTAACTGAGGCTAACCAATGAGCTAACTGATGCTAACCAATGAGCTAATCCAGGCTAACCAATGAGCTAACCCAGGCTAAACAATGAGCTAACCGAGGCTAACCAATGAGCTAACTGAAGCTTACCAATGAGCTAACCCAGGCTAACCAATGAGCTAACCGAGGAATGAGCTAACCCAGGCTAACCAATGAGCTAACCGAGGCTAACCAATTGGCTAACTGAAGCTAACCAATGAGCTAACTGAAGCTAACCAATGAGCTTACCCAGGCTAACCAACGAGCTAAACCAGGCTAACCAATGAGCTAACCCAGGCTAACCAATGAGCTAACTGAAGCTAACCAATGAGCTAACTGAAGCTAACCAATGAGCTTAATGATGCTAACCAATGAGCTAACCAATGAGCTAGCCCAGGCTAACCAATGAGCTAACTGAAGCTAACCAATGAGCTAACCGAGGCTAACCAATGAGCTAACTGAGGCTAACCAATGAGCTAACTGATGCTAACCAATGAGCTAACCGAGGCTAACCAATGAGCTAACTGAAGCTAACCCGGGCTAAACAATGAGCTAACCGATGAATGAGCTAACCCAGGCTAACCAATGAGGTAACCGAGGCTAACCAATGAGCTAACTGAAGCTAACCAATGAGCTAACCCAGGCTAACCAATGAGCTAACCGAGGCTAACCAATGAGCTAACTGAAGCTAACCAATGAGCTTACCCAGGCTAACCAATGAGCTAACCCAGGCTAACCAATGAGCTAACCCAAGCTAACCAATTAGCTAACTGAAGCTAACCAATGAGCTAACGCAGGCTAACCAATGAGCTAACCGAGGCTAATCAATGAGCTAACTGAAGCTAACCAATGAGCTAACCCAGGCTAACCAATGAGCTAACTGAGGCTAACCAATGAGCTAACCCAGGCTAACCAATGAGCTAACTGAAGCTAACCAATGAGCTAACCGAGGAATGAGCTAACCCAGGCTAACCAATGAGTTAACTGAGGCTAACCAAAGAGCTAACTGATGCTAACCAGAGAGATAACTGATGCTAACCAATGAGCTAACCAAGGCTAACCAATGAGCTAACCGAAGCTAACCAATGAGCTAACACAGGCTAACCAATGAGCTAACCCAGGCTAACCAATGAGCTAACTGAGGCTAAACAATGAGCTAACTGATGCTAACCAATGAGCTAACTGAAGCTAACCCAGGCTAACCCAGGCTAACCAATGAGCTAACTGAAGCTAACAATGAGCTAACTGAGGCTAACCAATGAGCTAACTGATGCTAACCAATGAGTTAACCGAGGCTAACCAATGAGCTAACTGAAGCTAACCAATGAGCTAACCCAGGCTAACCGAGGAATGAGCTAACCCAGGCTAACCAATGAGCTAACCGAGGCTAACCAATGAGCTAGCCCAGGCTAACCAATGAGCTAACTGAAGCTAACCAATGAGGTAACCGAGGCTAACCAATGAGCGAACTGAAGCTAACCAATGAGCTAACCCAGGCTAACCAATGAGCTAACCGAGGCTAACCAATGAGCTAACTGAAGCTAACTAATGAGCTTACCCAGGCTAACCAATGAGCTAACCCAGGCTAACCAATGAGCTAACTGAAGCTAACCAATGAGCTTACCCAGGCTAACCAATGAGCTAACCCAGGCTAACCAATGAGCTAACTGAAGCTAACCAATGAGCTAACTGAAGCTAACCAATGAGGTAACCGAGGCTAACCAATGAGCGAACTGAAGCTAACCAATGAGCTAACCCAGGCTAACCAATGAGCTAACCGAGGCTAACCAATGAGCTAACTGAAGCTAACCAATGAGCTAACCCAGGCTAACCAATGAGCTAGCCTAGGCTAACCAATGAGCTAACTGAATCTAACCAATGAGCTAACCGAGGCTAACCAATGAGCTAACCGAGGCTAACCAATGAGCTAACTGAAGCTAACCAATGAGCTAACTGAAGCTAACCAATGAGCTAACCGAGGCTAACCAATGAGCTAACTGATGCTAACCATTGAGCTAACTGAGGCTAACCAATGAGCTAACTGATGCTAACCAATGAGCTAATCCAGGCTAACCAATGAGCTAACCCAGGCTAACCAATGAGCTTACCGAGGCTAACCAATGAGCTAACTGAAGCTTACCAATGAGCTAACCCAGGCTAACCAATGAGCTAACCGAGGAATGAGCTAACCCAGGCTAACCAATGAGCTAACCGAGGCTAACCAATTGGCTAACTGAAGCTAACCAATGAGCTAACTGAAGCTAACCAATGAGCTTACCCAGGCTAACCAACGAGCTAAACCAGGCTAACCAATGAGCTAACCCAGGCTAACCAATGAGCTAACTGAAGCTAACCAATGAGCTAACTGAAGCTAACCAATGAGCTAACTGAAGCTAACCAATGAGCTTAATGATGCTAACCAATGAGCTAACCCAGGCTAACCAATGAGCTAGCCCAGGCTAACCAATGAGCTAACTGAAGCTAACCAATGAGCTAACCGAGGCTAACCAATGAGCTAACTGAGGCTAACCAATGAGCTAACTGATGCTAACCAATGAGCTAACCGAGGCTAACCAATGAGCTAACTGAAGCTAACCCGGGCTAAACAATGAGCTAACCGATGAATGAGCTAACCCAGGCTAACCAATGAGGTAACCGAGGCTAACCAATGAGCTAACTGAAGCTAACCAATGAGCTAACCCAGGCTAACCAATGAGCTAGCCCAGGCTAACCAATGAGCTAACTGAAGCTAACCAATGAGCTAACCGAGGCTAACCAATGAGCTAACTGAAGCTAACCAATGAGCTAACCCAGGCTAACCAATGAGCTAACTGAGGCTAACCAATGAGCTAACCCAGGCTAACCAATGAGCTAACTGAAGCTAACCAATGAGCTAACCGAGGAATGAGCTAACCCAGGCTAACCAATGAGTTAACTGAGGCTAACCAAAGAGCTAACTGATGCTAACCAGAGAGATAACTGATGCTAACCAATGAGCTAACCAAGGCTAACCAATGAGCTAACCGAAGCTAACCAATGAGCTAACCCAGGCTAACCAATGAGCTAACCCAGGCTAACCAATGAGCTAACTGAGGCTAAACAATGAGCTAACTGATGCTAACCAATGAGCTAACTGAAGCTAACCCAGGCTAACCCAGGCTAACCAATGAGCTAACTGAAGCTAACAATGAGCTAACTGAGGCTAACCAATGAGCTAACTGATGCTAACCAATGAGTTAACCGAGGCTAACCAATGAGCTAACTGAAGCTAACCAATGAGCTAACCCAGGCTAACCGAGGAATGAGCTAACCCAGGCTAACCAATGAGCTAACCGAGGCTAACCAATGAGCTAGCCCAGGCTAACCAATGAGCTAACTGAAGCTAACCAATGAGGTAACCGAGGCTAACCAATGAGCGAACTGAAGCTAACCAATGAGCTAACCCAGGCTAACCAATGAGCTAACCGAGGCTAACCAATGAGCTAACTGAAGCTAACCAATGAGCTTACCCAGGCTAACCAATGAGCTAACCCAGGCTAACCAATGAGCTAACTGAAGCTAACCAATGAGCTTACCCAGGCTAACCAATGAGCTAACCCAGGCTAACCAATGAGCTAACTGAAGCTAACCAATGAGCTAACTGAAGCTAACCAATGAGGTAACCGAGGCTAACCAATGAGCGAACTGAAGCTAACCAATGAGCTAACCCAGGCTAACCAATGAGCTAACCGAGGCTAACCAATGAGCTAACTGAAGCTAACCAATGAGCTTACCCAGGCTAACCAATGAGCTAACCCAGGCTAACCAATGAGCTAACTGAAGCTAACCAATGAGCTAAAAGCAGGCTAACCAATGAGCTAACCGAGGCTAACCAATGAGCTAACTGAAGCTAACCAATGAGCTAACCGAGGAATGAGCTAGCCCAGGCTAACCAATGAGCTAACTGAAGCTAACCAATGAGCTAACCAAGGCTAACCAATGAGCTAACCGAGGAATGGGCTAACCTAGGCTAACCAATGAGCTAACCGAGGTTAACCAATGAGCTAACTGAAGCTAACCAATGAGCTAACTGAAGCTAACCAATGAGCTAACCGAGGCTAACCAATGAGCTAACTGATAATAACCAATGAGCTAACCCAGGCTAACCAATGAGCTAACCGAGGCTAACCAATGAGCTAACTGAAGCTAACCAATGAGCTAACCCAGGCTAACCAATGAGCTAACCCAGGCTAACCAATGAGCTAGCCTAGGCTAACCAATGAGCTAACTGAATCTAACCAATGAGCTAACCGAGGCTAACCAATGAGCTAACCGAGGCTAACCAATGAGCTAACTGAAGCTAACCAATGAGCTAACTGAAGCTAACCAATGAGCTAACCGAGGCTATCCAATGAGCTAACTGATGCTAACCATTGAGCTAACTGAGGCTAACCAATGAGCTAACTGATGCTAACCAATGAGCTAATCCAGGCTAACCAATGAGCTAACCGAGGCTAACCAATGAGCTAACTGAAGCTAACCCGGGCTAAACAATGAGCTAACCGATGAATGAGCTAACCCAGGCTAACCAATGAGGTAACCGAGGCTAACCAATGAGCTAACTGAAGCTAACCAATGAGCTAACCCAGGCTAACCAATGAGCTAGCCCAGGCTAACCAATGAGCTAACTGAAGCTAACCAATGAGCTAACCGAGGCTAACCAATGAGCTAACTGAGGCTAACCAATGAGCTAACTGAAGTTAACCAATGAGCTAACCCAGGCTAACCAATGAGCTAACTGAGGCTAACCAATGAGCTAACCCAGGCTAACCAATGAGCTAACTGAAGCTAACCAATGAGCTAACCGAGGAATGAGCTAATCCAGGCTAACCAATGAGTTAACTGAGGCTAACCAAAGAGCTAACTGATGCTAACCAGAGAGATAACTGAGGCTAAACAATGAGCTAACTGATGCTAACCAATGAGCTAACTGAAGCTAACCCAGGCTAACCCAGGCTAACCAATGAGCTAACTGAAGCTAACAATGAGCTAACTGAGGCTAACCAATGAGCTAACTGATGCTAACCAATGAGTTAACCGAGGCTAACCAATGAGCTAACTGAAGCTAACCAATGAGCTAACCCAGGCTAACCGAGGAATGAGCTAACCCAGGCTAACCAATGAGCTAACCGAGGCTAACCAATGAGCTAGCCCAGGCTAACCAATGAGCTAACTGAAGCTAACCAATGAGGTAACCGAGGCTAACCAATGAGCGAACTGAAGCTAACCAATGAGCTAACCCAGGCTAACCAATGAGCTAACCGAGGCTAACCAATGAGCTAACTGAAGCTAACCAATGAGCTTACCCAGGCTAACCAATGAGCTAACCCAGGCTAACCAATGAGCTAACTGAAGCTAACCAATGAGCTAAAAGCAGGCTAACCAATGAGCTAACCGAGGCTAACCAATGAGCTAACTGAAGCTAACCAATGAGCTAACCGAGGAATGAGCTAACCCAGGCTAACCAATGAGCTAACCGAGGCTAACCAATGAGCTAACTGAAGCTAACCAATGAGCTAACTGAAGCTAACCAATGAGCTAACCGAGGCTAACCAATGAGCTAACCGAGGCTAACCAATTGGCTAACTGAAGCTAACCAATGAGCTAACTGAAGCTAACCAATGAGCTAACCAAGGCTAACCAATTAGCTAACCGAGGAATGGGCTAACCCAGGCTAACCAATGAGCTAACCGAGGTTAACCAATGAGCTAACTGAAGCTAACCAATGAGCTAACTGAAGCTAACCAATGAGCTAACCGAGGCTAACCAATGACCTAACTGATGCTAACCAATGAGCTAACCCAGGCTAACCAATGAGCTAACCGAGGATAACCAATGAGCTAACTGAAGCTAACCAATGAGCTATCCCAGGCTAACCAATGAGCTAACCCAGGCTAACCAATGAGCTAGCCTAGGCTAACCAATGAGCTAACTGAATCTAACCAATGAGCTAACCGAGGCTAACCAATGAGCTAACTGAGGCTAATCAATGAGCTAACTGATGCTAACCAATGAGCTAACCGCGGCTAACCAATGAGCTAACTGAAGCTAACCCATGCTAACCAATGAGCTAACCGAGGAATGAGCTAACCCAGGCTAACCAATGAGCTAACCGAGGCTAACCAATGAGCTAACTGAAGCTAACCAATGAGCTAACCCAGGCTAACCAATGAGCTAACCCAGGCTAACCAATGAGCTAACCGAGGCTAACCAATGAGCTAACTGAGGCTAACCAATGAGCTAACTGATGCTAACCAATGAGCTAACCCAGGCTAACCAATGAGCTAACCGAGGCTAACCAATGAGCTAACTGAAGCTAACCAATGAGCTTACCCAGGCTAACCAATGAGCTAACCCAGGCTAACCAATGAGCTAGCCCAGGCTAACCAATGAGCTAACTGAATCTAACCAATGAGCTAACCGAGGCTAACCAATGAGCTAACTGAGGCTAACCAATGAGCTAACTGATGCTAACCAATGAGCTAACTGAATCTAACCAATGAGCTAACCGAGGCTAACCAATGAGCTAACCGAGGCTAACCAATGAGCTAACTGAAGCTAACCAATGAGCTTACCCAGGCTAACCAATGAGCTAACCCAGGCTAACCAATGAGCTAGCCCAGGCTAACCAATGAGCTAACTGAATCTAACCAATGAGCTAACCGAGGCTAACCAATGTGCTAACTGAGGCTAACCAATGAGCTAACCGAGGCTAACCAATGAGCTAGCCCAGGCTAACCAATGAGCTAACTGAAGCTAACCAATGAGCTAACCGAGGCTAACCAATGAGCTAACTGAGGCTAACCAATGAGCTAACTGAAGCTAACCAATGAGCTAACTGATGCTAACCAATGAGCTAACCGAGGCTAACCAATGAGCTAACTGAAGCTAACCCGGGCTAAACAATGAGCTAACCGATGAATGAGCTAACCCAGGCTAACCAATGAGGTAACCGAGGCTAACCAATGAGCTAACTGAAGCTAACCAATGAGCTAACCCAGGCTAACCAATGAGCTAACCGAGGCTAACCAATGAGCTAACTGAAGCTAACCAATGAGCTTACCCAGGCTAACCAATGAGCTAACCCAGGCTAACCAATGAGCTAACCCAGGCTAACCAATGAGCTAACTGAAGCTGACCAATGAGCTAACGCAGGCTAACCAATGAGCTAACCGAGGCTAACCAATGAGCTAACTGAAGCTAACCAATGAGCTAACCCAGGCTAACCAATGAGCTAACTGAGGCTAACCAATGAGCTAACCCAGGCTAACCAATGAGCTAACCGAGGAATGAGCTAACCCAGGCTAACCAATGAGCTAACTGAGGCTAACCAAAGAGCTAACTGATGCTAACCAGAGAGCTAACTGATTCTAACCAATGAGCTAACCGAGGCTAACCAATGAGCTAACCGAAGCTAACCAATGAGCTAACCCAGGCTAACCAATGAGCTAACCCAGGCTAACCAATGAGCTAACTTAGGCTAAACAATGAGCTAACTGATGCTAACCAATGAGCTAACTGAAGCTAACCCAGGCTAACCAATGAGCTAACTGAAGCTAACAATGAGCTAACTGAGGCTAACCAATGAGCTAACTGATGCTTACCAATGAGCTTACCCAGGCTAACCAATGAGCTAACCCAGGCTAACCAATGAGCTAACCCAGGCTAACCAATGAGCTAACTGAAGCTAACCAATGAGCTAACGCAGGCTAACCAATGAGCTAACCGAGGCTAACCAATGAGCTAACTGAAGCTAACCAATGAGCTAACTGAGGCTAACCAATGAGCTAACTGATGCTAACCAATGAGCTAACCGAGGCTAACCAATGAGCTAACTGAAGCTAACCAATGAGCTTACCCAGGCTAACCAATGAGCTAACCCAGGCTAACCAATGAGCTAACCCAGGCTAACCAATGAGCTAACTGAAGCTAACCAATGAGCTAACGCAGGCTAAACAATGAGCTAACCGAGGCTAACCAATGAGCTAACTGAAGCTAACCAATGAGCTAACCCAGGCTAACCAATGAGCTAACTGAGGCTAACCAATGAGCTAACCCAGGCTAACCAATGAGCTAACTGAAGCTAACCCATGAGCTAACCGAGGAATGAGCTAACCCAGGCTAACCAATTGAGTTAACTGAGGCTAACCAAAGAGCTAACTGATGCTAACCAGAGAGATAACTGATGCTAACCAATGAGCTAACCGAGGCTAACCAATGAGCTAACCGAAGCTAACCAATGAGCTAACCCAGGCTAACCAATGAGCTAACCCAGGCTAACCAATGAGCTAACTGAGGCTAAACAATGAGCTAACTGATGCTAACCAATGAGCTAACTGAAGCTAACCAAGGCTAACCCAGGCTAACCAATGAGCTAACTGAAGCTAACAATGAGCTAACTGAGGCTAACCAATGAGCTAACTGATGCTAACCAATGAGTTAACCGAGGCTAACCAATGAGCTAACTGAAGCTAACCAATGAGCTAACCCAGGCTAACCGAGGAATGAGCTAACCCAGGCTAACCAATGAGCTAACCGAGGCTAACCAATGAGCTAGCCCAGGCTAACCAATGAGCTAACTGAAGCTAACCAATGAGGTAACCGAGGCTAACCAATGAGCTAACTGAAGCTAACCAATGAGCTAACCCAGGCTAACCAATGAGCTAACCGAGGCTAACCAATGAGCTAACTGAAGCTAACCAATGAGCTTACCCAGGCTAACCAATGAGCTAACCCAGGCTAACCAATGAGCTAACTGAAGCTAACCAATGAGCTAAAAGCAGGCTAACCAATGAGCTAACCGAGGCTAACCAATGAGCTAACTGAAGCTAACCAATGAGCTAACTGAGGCTAACCAATGAGCTAACCCAGGCTAACCAATGAGCTAACTGAAGCTAACCAATGAGCTAACCGAGGAATGAGCTAACCCAGGCTAACCAATGAGCTAACTGAGGCTAACCAAAGAGCTAACTGATGCTAACCAGAGAGCTAACTGATGCTAACCATTGAGCTAACCGAGGCTAACCAATGAGCTAACCAAAGCTAACCAATGAGCTAACCCAGGCTAACCAATGAGCTAACCCAGGCTAACCAATGAGCTAACTGAGGCTAAACATTGAGCTAACTGATGCTAACCAATGAGCTAACTGAAGCTAACCCAGGCTAACCCAGGCTAACCAATGAGCTAACTGAAGCTAACAATGAGCTAACTGAGGCTAACCAATGAGCTAACTGATGATAACCAATGAGCTAACCGAGGCTAACCAATGAGCTAACTGAAGCTAACCAATGAGCTAACCCAGGCTAACCGAGAAATGAGCTAACCCAGGCTAACCAATGAGCTAACCGAGGCTAACCAATGAGCTAACTGAAGCTAACCAATGAGCTAACTGAAGCTAACCAATGAGCTAACCCAGGCTAACCAATGAGCTAATCCAGGCTAACCAATGAGCTAACCCAGGCTAACCAATGAGCTAACCCAGGCTAACCAATGAGCTAACCCAGGCTAAACAATGAGCGAACTGAAGCTAACCAATGAGCTAACCCAGGCTAACCAATGAGCTAACCAATGAATGAGCTAACCCAGGCTAACCAATGAGCTAACCGAGGCTAACCAATTGGCTAACTGAAGCTAACCAATGAGCTAACTGAAGCTAACCAATGAGCTAACCAAGGCTAACCAATGAGCTAACCGAGGAATGGGCTAACCTAGGCTAACCAATGAGCTAACCGAGGTTAACCAATGAGCTAACTGAAGCTAACCAATGAGCTAACTGAAGCTAACCAATGAGCTAACCGAGGCTAACCAATGAGCTAACTGATAATAACCAATGAGCTAACCCAGGCTAACCAATGAGCTAACCGAGGCTAACCAATGAGCTAACTGAAGCTAACCAATGAGCTAACCCAGGCTAACCAATGAGCTAACCCAGGCTAACCAATGAGCTAGCCTAGGCTAACCAATGAGCTAACTGAATCTAACCAATGAGCTAACCGAGGCTAACCAATGAGCTAACCGAGGCTAACCAATGAGCTAACTGAAGCTAACCAATGAGCTAACTGAAGCTAACCAATGAGCTAACCGAGGCTAACCAATGAGCTAACTGATGCTAACCATTGAGCTAACTGAGGCTAACCAATGAGCTAACTGATGCTAACCAATGAGCTAATCCAGGCTAACCAATGAGCTAACCCAGGCTAACCAATGAGCTAACCGAGGCTAACCAATGAGCTAACTGAAGCTTACCAATGAGCTAACCCAGGCTAACCAATGAGCTAACCGAGGAATGAGCTAACCCAGGCTAACCAATGAGCTAACCGAGGCTAACCAATTGGCTAACTGAAGCTAACCAATGAGCTAACTGAAGCTAACCAATGAGCTTACCCAGGCTAACCAACGAGCTAAACCAGGCTAACCAATGAGCTAACCCAGGCTAACCAATGAGCTAACTGAAGCTAACCAATGAGCTAACTGAAGCTAACCAATGAGCTAACTGAAGCTAACCAATGAGCTTAATGATGCTAACCAATGAGCTAACCCAGGCTAACCAATGAGCTAGCCCAGGCTAACCAATGAGCTAACTGAAGCTAACCAATGAGCTAACCGAGGCTAACCAATGAGCTAACTGAGGCTAACCAATGAGCTAACTGATGCTAACCAATGAGCTAACCGAGGCTAACCAATGAGCTAACTGAAGCTAACCCGGGCTAAACAATGAGCTAACCGATGAATGAGCTAACCCAGGCTAACCAATGAGGTAACCGAGGCTAACCAATGAGCTAACTGAAGCTAACCAATGAGCTAACCCAGGCTAACCAATGAGCTAACCGAGGCTAACCAATGAGCTAACTGAAGCTAACCAATGAGCTTACCCAGGCTAACCAATGAGCTAACCCAGGCTAACCAATGAGCTAACCCAAGCTAACCAATGAGCTAACTGAAGCTAACCAATGAGCTAACGCAGGCTAACCAATGAGCTAACCGAGGCTAACCAATGAGCTAACTGAAGCTAACCAATGAGCTAACCCAGGCTAACCAATGAGCTAACTGAGGCTAACCAATGAGCTAACCCAGGCTAACCAATGAGCTAACTGAAGCTAACCAATGAGCTAACCGAGGAATGAGCTAACCCAGGCTAACCAATGAGTTAACTGAGGCTAACCAAAGAGCTAACTGATGCTAACCAGAGAGATAACTGATGCTAACCAATGAGCTAACCAAGGCTAACCAATGAGCTAACCGAAGCTAACCAATGAGCTAACACAGGCTAACCAATGAGCTAACCCAGGCTAACCAATGAGCTAACTGAGGCTAAACAATGAGCTAACTGATGCTAACCAATGAGCTAACTGAAGCTAACCCAGGCTAACCCAGGCTAACCAATGAGCTAACTGAAGCTAACAATGAGCTAACTGAGGCTAACCAATGAGCTAACTGATGCTAACCAATGAGTTAACCGAGGATAACCAATGAGCTAACTGAAGCTAACCAATGAGCTAACCCAGGCTAACCGAGGAATGAGCTAACCCAGGCTAACCAATGAGCTAACCGAGGCTAACCAATGAGCTAGCCCAGGCTAACCAATGAGCTAACTGAAGCTAACCAATGAGGTAACCGAGGCTAACCAATGAGCGAACTGAAGCTAACCAATGAGCTAACCCAGGCTAACCAATGAGCTAACCGAGGCTAACCAATGAGCTAACTGAAGCTAACCAATGAGCTTACCCAGGCTAACCAATGAGCTAACCCAGGCTAACCAATGAGCTAACTGAAGCTAACCAATGAGCTTACCCAGGCTAACCAATGAGCTAACCCAGGCTAACCAATGAGCTAACTGAAGCTAACCAATGAGCTAACTGAAGCTAACCAATGAGGTAACCGAGGCTAACCAATGAGCGAACTGAAGCTAACCAATGAGCTAACCCAGGCTAACCAATGAGCTAACCGAGGCTAACCAATGAGCTAACTGAAGCTAACCAATGAGCTTACCCAGGCTAACCAATGAGCTAACCCAGGCTAACCAATGAGCTAACTGAAGCTAACCAATGAGCTAAAAGCAGGCTAACCAATGAGCTAACCGAGGCTAACCAATGAGCTAACTGAAGCTAACCAATGAGCTAACCGAGGAATGAGCTAGCCCAGGCTAACCAATGAGCTAACTGAAGCTAACCAATGAGCTAACCAAGGCTAACCAATGAGCTAACCGAGGAATGGGCTAACCTAGGCTAACCAATGAGCTAACCGAGGTTAACCAATGAGCTAACTGAAGCTAACCAATGAGCTAACTGAAGCTAACCAATGAGCTAACCGAGGCTAACCAATGAGCTAACTGATAATAACCAATGAGCTAACCCAGGCTAACCAATGAGCTAACCGAGGCTAACCAATGAGCTAACTGAAGCTAACCAATGAGCTAACCCAGGCTAACCAATGAGCTAACCCAGGCTAACCAATGAGCTAGCCTAGGCTAACCAATGAGCTAACTGAATCTAACCAATGAGCTAACCGAGGCTAACCAATGAGCTAACCGAGGCTAACCAATGAGCTAACTGAAGCTAACCAATGAGCTAACTGAAGCTAACCAATGAGCTAACCGAGGCTAACCAATGAGCTAACTGATGCTAACCATTGAGCTAACTGAGGCTAACCAATGAGCTAACTGATGCTAACCAATGAGCTAATCCAGGCTAACCAATGAGCTAACCCAGGCTAACCAATGAGCTTACCGAGGCTAACCAATGAGCTAACTGAAGCTTACCAATGAGCTAACCCAGGCTAACCAATGAGCTAACCGAGGAATGAGCTAACCCAGGCTAACCAATGAGCTAACCGAGGCTAACCAATTGGCTAACTGAAGCTAACCAATGAGCTAACTGAAGCTAACCAATGAGCTTACCCAGGCTAACCAACGAGCTAAACCAGGCTAACCAATGAGCTAACCCAGGCTAACCAATGAGCTAACTGAAGCTAACCAATGAGCTAACTGAAGCTAACCAATGAGCTAACTGAAGCTAACCAATGAGCTTAATGATGCTAACCAATGAGCTAACCCAGGCTAACCAATGAGCTAGCCCAGGCTAACCAATGAGCTAACTGAAGCTAACCAATGAGCTAACCGAGGCTAACCAATGAGCTAACTGAGGCTAACCAATGAGCTAACTGATGCTAACCAATGAGCTAACCGAGGCTAACCAATGAGCTAACTGAAGCTAACCCGGGCTAAACAATGAGCTAACCGATGAATGAGCTAACCCAGGCTAACCAATGAGGTAACCGAGGCTAACCAATGAGCTAACTGAAGCTAACCAATGAGCTAACCCAGGCTAACCAATGAGCTAGCCCAGGCTAACCAATGAGCTAACTGAAGCTAACCAATGAGCTAACCGAGGCTAACCAATGAGCTAACTGAGGCTAACCAATGAGCTAACTGAAGCTAACCAATGAGCTAACCCAGGCTAACCAATGAGCTAACTGAGGCTAACCAATGAGCTAACCCAGGCTAACCAATGAGCTAACTGAAGCTAACCAATGAGCTAACCGAGGAATGAGCTAACCCAGGCTAACCAATGAGTTAACTGAGGCTAACCAAAGAGCTAACTGATGCTAACCAGAGAGATAACTGATGCTAACCAATGAGCTAACCAAGGCTAACCAATGAGCTAACCGAAGCTAACCAATGAGCTAACCCAGGCTAACCAATTAGCTAACCCAGGCTAACCAATGAGCTAACTGAGGCTAAACAATGAGCTAACTGATGCTAACCAATGAGCTAACTGAAGCTAACCCAGGCTAACCCAGGCTAACCAATGAGCTAACTGAAGCTAACAATGAGCTAACTGAGGCTAACCAATGAGCTAACTGATGCTAACCAATGAGTTAACCGAGGCTAACCAATGAGCTAACTGAAGCTAACCAATGAGCTAACCCAGGCTAACCGAGGAATGAGCTAACCCAGGCTAACCAATGAGCTAACCGAGGCTAACCAATGAGCTAGCCCAGGCTAACCAATGAGCTAACTGAAGCTAACCAATGAGGTAACCGAGGCTAACCAATGAGCGAACTGAAGCTAACCAATGAGCTAACCCAGGCTAACCAATGAGCTAACCGAGGCTAACCAATGAGCTAACTGAAGCTAACCAATGAGCTTACCCAGGCTAACCAATGAGCTAACCCAGGCTAACCAATGAGCTAACTGAAGCTAACCAATGAGCTAAAAGCAGGCTAACCAATGAGCTAACCGAGGCTAACCAATGAGCTAACTGAAGCTAACCAATGAGCTAACCGAGGAATGAGCTAACCCAGGCTAACCAATGAGCTAACTGAGGCTAACCAAAGAGCTAACTGATGCTAACCAGAGAGCTAACTGATGCTAACCATTGAGCTAACCGAGGCTAACCAATGAGCTAACCCAGGCTAACCAATGAGCTAACCCAGGCTAAACAATGAGCTAACTGATGCTAACCAATGAGCTAACTGAAGCTAACCCAGGCTAACCCAGGCTAACCAATGAGCTAACTGAAGCTAACAATGAGCTAACTGAGGCTAACCAATGAGCTAACTGATGATAACCAATGAGCTAACCGAGGCTAACCAATGAGCTAACTGAAGCTAACCAATGAGCTAACCCAGGCTAACCGAGGAATGAGCTAACCCAGGCTAACCAATGAGCTAACCGAGGCTAACCAATGAGCTAACTGAAGCTAACCAATGAGCTAACTGAAGCTAACCAATGAGCTAACCGAGGCTAACCAATGAGCTAACCGAGGCTAACCAGTTGGCTAACTGAAGCTAACCAATGAGCTAACTGAAGCTAACCAATGAGCTAACCAAGGCTAACCAATTAGCTAACCGAGGAATGGGCTAACCCAGGCTAACCAATGAGCTAACCGAGGTTAACCAATGAGCTAACTGAAGCTAACCAATGAGCTAACTGAAGCTAACCAATGAGCTAACCGAGGCTAACCAATGACCTAACTGATGCTAACCAATGAGCTAACCCAGGCTAACCAATGAGCTAACCGAGGCTAACCAATGAGCTAACTGAAGCTAACCAATGAGCTAACCCAGGCTAACCAATGAGCTAACCCAGGCTAACCAATGGGCTAGCCTAGGCTAACCAATGAGCTAACTGAATCTAACCAATGAGCTAACCGAGGCTAACCAATGAGCTAACTGAGGCTAATCAATGAGCTAACTGATGCTAACCAATGAGCTAACCGCGGCTAACCAATGAGCTAACTGAAGCTAACCCATGCTAACCAATGAGCTAACCGAGGAATGAGCTAACCCAGGCTAACCAATGAGCTAACCGAGGCTAACCAATGAGCTAACTGAAGCTAACCAATGAGCTAACCCAGGCTAACCAATGAGCTAACCCAGGCTAACCAATGAGCTAACCGAGGCTAATCAATGAGCTAACTGAGGCTAACCAATGAGCTAACTGATGCTAACCAATGAGCTAACCCAGGCTAACCAATGAGCTAACCGAGGCTAACCAATGAGCTAACTGAAGCTAACCAATGAGCTTACCCAGGCTAACCAATGAGCTAACCCAGGCTAACCAATGAGCTAGCCCAGGCTAACCAATGAGCTAACTGAATCTAACCAATGAGCTAACCGAGGCTAACCAATGAGCTAACTGAGGCTAACCAATGAGCTAACTGATGCTAACCAATGAGCTAACTGAATCTAACCAATGAGCTAACCGAGGCTAACCAATGAGCTAACCGAGGCTAACCAATGAGCTAACTGAAGCTAACCAATGAGCTTACCCAGGCTAACCAATGAGCTAACCCAGGCTAACCAATGAGCTAGCCCAGGCTAACCAATGAGCTAACTGAATCTAACCAATGAGCTAACCGAGGCTAACCAATGTGCTAACTGAGGCTAACCAATGAGCTAACCGAGGCTAACCAATGAGCTAGCCCAGGCTAACCAATGAGCTAACTGAAGCTAACCAATGAGCTAACCGAGGCTAACCAATGAGCTAACTGAGGCTAACCAATGAGCTAACTGAAGCTAACCAATGAGATAACTGATGCTAACCAATGAGCTAACCGAGGCTAACCAATGAGCTAACTGAAGCTAACCCGGGCTAAACAATGAGCTAACCGATGAATGAGCTAACCCAGGCTAACCAATGAGGTAACCGAGGCTAACCAATGAGCTAACTGAAGCTAACCAATGAGCTAACCCAGGCTAACCAATGAGCTAACCGAGGCTAACCAATGAGCTAACTGAAGCTAACCAATGAGCTTACCCAGGCTAACCAATGAGCTAACCCAGGCTAACCAATGAGCTAACCCAGGCTAACCAATGAGCTAACTGAAGCTGACCAATGAGCTAACGCAGGCTAACCAATGAGCTAACCGAGGCTAACCAATG
Source organism: Notothenia rossii (assembly GCF_949606895.1). Lineage (NCBI taxonomy): Eukaryota > Metazoa > Chordata > Actinopteri > Perciformes > Nototheniidae > Notothenia > Notothenia rossii. The sequence goes on from NW_027639883.1 coordinate 146,139, forward strand.
AGCTAACTGAAGCTAACCAATGAGCTAACCCAGGCTAACCAATGAGCTAACTGAGACTAACCAATGAGCTAACCCAGGCTAACCCAGGCTAACCAATGAGCTAACTTAGGCTAAACAATGAGCTAACTGATGCTAACCAATGAGCTAACTGAAGCTAACCCAGGCTAACCAATGAGCTAACTGAAGCTAACAATGAGCTAACTGAGGCTAACCAATGAGCTAACTGATGCTTACCAATGAGCTAACCGGGGCTAACCAATGAGCTAACTGAAGCTAACCAATGAGCTAACTGAAGCTAACCATTGAGCTAACCCAGGCTAACCAATGAGCTAGCCCAGGCTAACCAATGAGCTAACTGAAGCTAACCAATGAGCTAACCGAGGCTAACCAATGAGCTAACTGAGGCTAACCAATGAGCTAACTGATGCTAACCAATGAGCTAACCGAGGCTAACCAATGAGCTAACTGAAGCTAACCCGGGCTAAACAATGAGCTAACCGATGAATGAGCTAACCCAAGCTAACCAATGAGCTAACTGAAGCTAACCAATGAGCTTACCCAGGCTAACCAATGAGCTAACCCAGGCTAACCAATGAGCTAACCCAGGCTAACCAATGAGCTAACTGAAGCTAACCAATGAGCTAACGCAGGCTAACCAATGAGCTAACCGAGGCTAACCAATGAGCTAACTGAAGCTAACCAATGAGCTAACTGAGGCTAACCAATGAGCTAACTGATGCTAACCAATGAGCTAACCGAGGCTAACCAATGAGCTAACTGAAGCTAACCAATGAGCTAACCCAGGCTAACCAATGAGCTAACCGAGGCTAACCAATGAGCTAAATGAAGCTAACCAATGAGCTTACCCAGGCTAACCAATGAGCTAACCCAGGCTAACTAATGAGCTAACCCAGGCTAACCAATGAGCTAACTGAAGCTAACCAATGAGCTAACGCAGGCTAACCAATGAGCTAACCGAGGCTAACCAATGAGCTAACTGAAGCTAACCAATGAGCTAACCCAGGCTAACCAATGAGCTAACTGAGGCTAACCAATGAGCTAACCGAGGAATGAGCTAACCCAGGCTAACCAATGAGTTAATTGAGGCTAACCAAAGAGCTAACTGATGCTAACCAGAGAGATAACTGATGCTAACCAATGAGCTAACCGAGGCTAACCAATGAGCTAACCGAAGCTAACCAATGAGCTAACCCAGGCTAACCAATGAGCTAACCCAGGCTAACCAATGAGCTAACTGAGGCTAAACAATGAGCTAACTGATGCTAACCAATGAGCTAACTGAAGCTAACCCAGGCTAACCCAGGCTAACCAATGAGCTAACTGAAGCTAACAATGAGCTAACTGAGGCTAACCAATGAGCTAACTGATGCTAACCAATGAGTTAACCGAGGCTAACCAATGAGCTAACTGAAGCTAACCAATGAGCTAACCCAGGCTAACCGAGGAATGAGCTAACCCAGGCTAACCAATGAGCTAACCGAGGCTAACCAATGAGCTAGCCCAGGCTAACCAATGAGCTAACTGAAGCTAACCAATGAGGTAACCGAGGCTAACCAATGAGCTAACTGAAGCTAACCAATGAGCTAACACAGGCTAACCAATGAGCTAACCGAGGCTAACCAATGAGCTAACTGAAGCTAACCAATGAGCTTACCCAGGCTAACCAATGAGCTAACCCAGGCTAACCAATGAGCTAACTGAAGCTAACCAATGAGCTAAAAGCAGGCTAACCAATGAGCTAACCGAGGCTAACCAATGAGCTAACTGAAGCTAACCAATGAGCTAACCCAGGCTAACCAATGAGCTAACTGAGGCTAACCAATGAGCTAACCCAGGCTAACCAATGAGCTAACTGAAGCTAACCAATGAGCTAACCGAGGAATGAGCTAACCCAGGCTAACCAATGAGCTAACTGAGGCTAACCAAAGAGCTAACTGATGCTAACCAGAGAGCTAACTGATGCTAACCATTGAGCTAACTGAGGCTAACCAATGAGCTAACCAAAGCTAACCAATGAGCTAACCCAGGCTAACCAATGAGCTAACCCAGGCTAACCAATGAGCTAACTGAGGCTAAACAATGAGCTAACTGATGCTAACCAATGAGCTAACTGAAGCTAACCCAGGCTAACCCAGGCTAACCAATGAGCTAACTGAAGCTAACAATGAGCTAACTGAGGCTAACCAATGAGCTAACTGATGATAACCAATGAGCTAACCGAGGCTAACCAATGAGCTAACTGAAGCTAACCAATGAGCTAACCCAGGCTAACCGAGAAATGAGCTAACCCAGGCTAACCAATGAGCTAACCGAGGCTAACCAATGAGCTAACTGAAGCTAACCAATGAGCTAACTGAAGCTAACCAATGAGCTAACCGAGGCTAACCAATGAGCTAACTGATGCTAACCATTGAGCTAACTGAGGCTAACCAATGAGCTAACTGATGCTAACCAATGAGCTAATCCAGGCTAACCAATGAGCTAACCCAGGCTAACCAATGAGCTAACCGAGGCTAACCAATGAGCTAACCCAGGCTAAACAATGAGCTAACCCAGGCTAACCAATGAGCTAACTTAGGCTAAACAATGAGCTAACTGATGCTAACCAATGAGCTAACTGAAGCTAACCCAGGCTAACCAATGAGCTAACTGAAGCTAACAATGAGCTAACTGAGGCTAACCAATGAGCTAACTGATGCTTACCAATGAGCTAACCGGGGCTAACCAATGAGCTAACTGAAGCTAACCAATGAGCTAACTGAAGCTAACCAATGAGCTAACCCAGGCTAACCAATGAGCTAGCCCAGGCTAACCAATGAGCTAACTGAAGCTAACCAATGAGCTAACCGAGGCTAACCAATGAGCTAACTGAGGCTAACCAATGAGCTAACTGATGCTAACCAATGAGCTAACCGAGGCTAACCAATGAGCTAACTGAAGCTAACCCGGGCTAAACAATGAGCTAACCGATGAATGAGCTAACCCAAGCTAACCAATGAGCTAACTGAAGCTAACCAATGAGCTTACCCAGGCTAACCAATGAGCTAACCCAGGCTAACCAATGAGCTAACCCAGGCTAACCAATGAGCTAACCGAGGCTAACCAATGAGCTAACTGAAGCTAACCAATGAGCTAACTGAGGCTAACCAATGAGCTAACTGATGCTAACCAATGAGCTAACCGAGGCTAACCAATGAGCTAACTGAAGCTAACCAATGAGCTAACCCAGGCTAACCAATGAGCTAACCGAGGCTAACCAATGAGCTAAATGAAGCTAACCAATGAGCTTACCCAGGCTAACCAATGAGCTAACCCAGGCTAACTAATGAGCTAACCCAGGCTAACCAATGAGCTAACTGAAGCTAACCAATGAGCTAACGCAGGCTAACCAATGAGCTAACCGAGGCTAACCAATGAGCTAACTGAAGCTAACCAATGAGCTAACCCAGGCTAACCAATGAGCTAACTGAGGCTAACCAATGAGCTAACCCAGGCTAACCAATGAGCTAACTGAAGCTAACCAATGAGCTAACCGAGGAATGAGCTAACCCAGGCTAACCAATGAGTTAACTGAGGCTAACCAAAGAGCTAACTGATGCTAACCAGAGAGATAACTGATGCTAACCAATGAGCTAACCGAGGCTAACCAATGAGCTAACCGAAGCTAACCAATGAGCTAACCCAGGCTAACCAATGAGCTAACCCAGGCTAACCAATGAGCTAACTGAGGCTAAACAATGAGCTAACTGATGCTAACCAATGAGCTAACTGAAGCTAACCCAGGCTAACCCAGGCTAACCAATGAGCTAACTGAAGCTAACAATGAGCTAACTGAGGCTAACCAATGAGCTAACTGATGCTAACCAATGAGTTAACCGAGGCTAACCAATGAGCTAACTGAAGCTAACCAATGAGCTAACCCAGGCTAACCGAGGAATGACCTAACCCAGGCTAACCAATGAGCTAACCGAGGCTAACCAATGAGCTAGCCCAGGCTAACCAATGAGCTAACTGAAGCTAACCAATGAGGTAACCGAGGCTAACCAATGAGCTAACTGAAGCTAACCAATGAGCTAACACAGGCTAACCAATGAGCTAACCGAGGCTAACCAATGAGCTAACTGAAGCTAACCAATGAGCTTACCCAGGCTAACCAATGAGCTAACCCAGGCTAACCAATGAGCTAACTGAAGCTAACCAATGAGCTAAAAGCAGGCTAACCAATGAGCTAACCGAGGCTAACCAATGAGCTAACTGAAGCTAACCAATGAGCTAACCCAGGCTAACCAATGAGCTAACTGAGGCTAACCAATGAGCTAACCCAGGCTAACCAATGAGCTAACTGAAGCTAACCAATGAGCTAACCGAGGAATGAGCTAACCCAGGCTAACCAATGAGCTAACTGAGGCTAACCAAAGAGCTAACTGATGCTAACCAGAGAGCTAACTGATGCTAACCATTGAGCTAACTGAGGCTAACCAATGAGCTAACCAAAGCTAACCAATGAGCTAACCCAGGTTAACCAATGAGCTAACCCAGGCTAACCAATGAGCTAACTGAGGCTAAACAATGAGCTAACTGATGCTAACCAATGAGCTAACTGAAGCTAACCCAGGCTAACCCAGGCTAACCAATGAGCTAACTGAAGCTAACAATGAGCTAACTGAGGCTAACCAATGAGCTAACTGATGATAACCAATGAGCTAACCGAGGCTAACCAATGAGCTAACTGAAGCTAACCAATGAGCTAACCCAGGCTAACCGAGAAATGAGCTAACCCAGGCTAACCAATGAGCTAACCGAGGCTAACCAATGAGCTAACTGAAGCTAACCAATGAGCTAACTGAAGCTAACCAATGAGCTAACCGAGGCTAACCAATGAGCTAACTGATGCTAACCATTGAGCTAACTGAGGCTAACCAATGAGCTAACTGATGCTAACCAATGAGCTAATCCAGGCTAACCAATGAGCTAACCCAGGCTAACCAATGAGCTAACCGAGGCTAACCAATGAGCTAACCCAGGCTAAACAATGAGCTAACCCAGGCTAACCAATGAGCTAACTTAGGCTAAACAATGAGCTAACTGATGCTAACCAATGAGCTAACTGAAGCTAACCCAGGCTAACCAATGAGCTAACTGAAGCTAACAATGAGCTAACTGAGGCTAACCAATGAGCTAACTGATGCTTACCAATGAGCTAACCGGGGCTAACCAATGAGCTAACTGAAGCTAACCAATGAGCTAACTGAAGCTAACCAATGAGCTAACCCAGGCTAACCAATGAGCTAGCCCAGGCTAACCAATGAGCTAACTGAAGCTAACCAATGAGCTAACCGAGGCTAACCAATGAGCTAACTGAGGCTAACCAATGAGCTAACTGATGCTAACCAATGAGCTAACCGAGGCTAACCAATGAGCTAACTGAAGCTAACCCGGGCTAAACAATGAGCTAACCGATGAATGAGCTAACCCAAGCTAACCAATGAGCTAACTGAAGCTAACCAATGAGCTTACCCAGGCTAAACAATGAGCTAACCCAGGCTAACCAATGAGCTAACCCAGGCTAACCAATGAGCTAACTGAAGCTAACCAATGAGCTAACGCAGGCTAACCAATGAGCTAACCGAGGCTAACCAATGAGCTAACTGAAGCTAACCAATGAGCTAACTGAGGCTAACCAATGAGCTAACTGATGCTAACCAATGAGCTAACCGAGGCTAACCAATGAGCTAACTGAAGCTAACCAATGAGCTAACCCAGGCTAACCAATGAGCTAACCGAGGCTAACCAATGAGCTAAATGAAGCTAACCAATGAGCTTACCCAGGCTAACCAATGAGCTAACCCAGGCTAACTAATGAGCTAACCCAGGCTAACCAATGAGCTAACTGAAGCTAACCAATGAGCTAACGCAGGCTAACCAATGAGCTAACCGAGGCTAACCAATGAGCTAACTGAAGCTAACCAATGAGCTAACCCAGGCTAACCAATGAGCTAACTGAGGCTAACCAATGAGCTAACCCAGGCTAACCAATGAGCTAACTGAAGCTAACCAATGAGCTAACCGAGGAATGAGCTAACCCAGGCTAACCAATGAGTTAACTGAGGCTAACCAAAGAGCTAACTGATGCTAACCAGAGAGATAACTGATGCTAACCAATGAGCTAACCGAGGCTAACCAATGAGCTAACCGAAGCTAACCAATGAGCTAACCCAGGCTAACCAATGAGCTAACCCAGGCAACCAATGAGCTAACTGAGGCTAAACAATGAGCTAACTGATGCTAACCAATGAGCTAACTGAAGCTAACCCAGGCTAACCCAGGCTAACCAATGAGCTAACTGAAGCTAACAATGAGCTAACTGAGGCTAACCAATGAGCTAACTGATGCTAACCAATGAGTTAACCGAGGCTAACCAATGAGCTAACTGAAGCTAACCAATGAGCTAACCCAGGCTAACCGAGGAATGAGCTAACCCAGGCTAACCAATGAGCTAACCGAGGCTAACCAATGAGCTAGCCCAGGCTAACCAATGAGCTAACTGAAGCTAACCAATGAGGTAACCGAGGCTAACCAATGAGCTAACTGAAGCTAACCAATGAGCTAACACAGGCTAACCAATGAGCTAACCGAGGCTAACCAATGAGCTAACTGAAGCTAACCAATGAGCTTACCCAGGCTAACCAATGAGCTAACCCAGGCTAACCAATGAGCTAACTGAAGCTAACCAATGAGCTAAAAGCAGGCTAACCAATGAGCTAACCGAGGCTAACCAATGAGCTAACTGAAGCTAACCAATGAGCTAACCCAGGCTAACCAATGAGCTAACTGAGGCTAACCAATGAGCTAACCCAGGCTAACCAATGAGCTAACTGAAGCTAACCAATGAGCTAACCGAGGAATGAGCTAACCCAGGCTAACCAATGAGCTAACTGAGGCTAACCAAAGAGCTAACTGATGCTAACCAGAGACCTAACTGATGCTAACCATTGAGCTAACTGAGGCTAACCAATGAGCTAACCAAAGCTAACCAATGAGCTAACCCAGGCTAACCAATGAGCTAACCCAGGCTAACCAATGAGCTAACCCAGGCTAACCAATGAGCTAACTGAGGCTAAACAATGAGCTAACTGATGCTAACCAATGAGCTAACTGAAGCTAACCCAGGCTAACCCAGGCTAACCAATGAGCTAACTGAAGCTAACAATGAGCTAACTGAGGCTAACCAATGAGCTAACTGATGATAACCAATGAGCTAACCGAGGCTAACCAATGAGCTAACTGATGATAACCAATGAGCTAACCGAGGCTAACCAATGAGCTAACTGATGATAACCAATGAGCTAACTGAGGCTAACCAATGAGCTAACTGAAGCTAACCAATGAGCTAACTGAAGCTAACCAATGAGCTAACCGAGGCTAACCAATGAGCTAACTGATGCTAACCATTGAGCTAACTGAGGCTAACCAATGAGCTAACTGAAGCTAACCCAGGCTAACCAATGAGCTAACTGAAGCTAACAATGAGCTAACTGAGGCTAACCAATGAGCTAACTGATGCTTACCAATGAGCTAACCGGGGCTAACCAATGAGCTAACTGAAGCTAACCAATGAGCTAACTGAAGCTAACCAATGAGCTAACCCAGGCTAACCAATGAGCTAGCCCAGGCTAACCAATGAGCTAACTGAAGCTAACCAATGAGCTAACCGAGGCTAACCAATGAGCTAACTGAGGCTAACCAATGAGCTAACTGAAGCTAACCCGGGCTAAACAATGAGCTAACCGATGAATGAGCTAACCCAAGCTAACCAATGAGCTAACTGAAGCTAACCAATGAGCTTACCCAGGCTAACCAATGAGCTAACCCAGGCTAACCAATGAGCTAACCCAGGCTAACCAATGAGCTAACTGAAGCTAACCAATGAGCTAACGCAGGCTAACCAATGAGCTAACCGAGGCTAACCAATGAGCTAACTGAAGCTAACCAATGAGCTAACTGAGGCTAACCAATGAGCTAACTGATGCTAACCAATGAGCTAACCGAGGCTAACCAATGAGCTAACTGAAGCTAACCAATGAGCTAACCCAGGCTAACCAATGAGCTAACCGAGGCTAACCAATGAGCTAAATGAAGCTAACCAATGAGCTTACCCAGGCTAACCAATGAGCTAACCCAGGCTAACCAATGAGCTAACCCAGGCTAACCAATGAGCTAACTGAAGCTAACCAATGAGCTAACCCAGGCTAACCAATGAGCTAACTGAGGCTAACCAATGAGCTAACCCAGGCTAACCAATGAGCTAACTGAAGCTAACCAATGAGCTAACCGAGGAATGAGCTAACCCAGGCTAACCAATGAGTTAACTGAGGCTAACCAAAGAGCTAACTGATGCTAACCAGAGAGATAACTGATGCTAACCAATGAGCTAACCGAGGCTAACCAATGAGCTAACCGAAGCTAACCAATGAGCTAACCCAGGCTAACCAATGAGCTAACCCAGGCTAACCAATGAGCTAACTGAGGCTAAACAATGAGCTAACTGATGCTAACCAATGAGCTAACTGAAGCTAACCCAGGCTAACCCAGGCTAACCAATGAGCTAACTGAAGCTAACAATGAGCTAACTGAGGCTAACCAATGAGCTAACTGATGCTAACCAATGAGTTAACCGAGGCTAACCAATGAGCTAACTGAAGCTAACCAATGAGCTAACCCAGGCTAACCGAGGAATGAGCTAACCCAGGCTAACCAATGAGCTAACCGAGGCTAACCAATGAGCTAGCCCAGGCTAACCAATGAGCTAACTGAAGCTAACCAATGAGCTAACTGAAGCTAACCAATGAGCTAACACAGGCTAACCAATGAGCTAACCGAGGCTAACCAATGAGCTAACTGAAGCTAACCAATGAGCTTACCCAGGCTAACCAATGAGCTAACCCAGGCTAACCAATGAGCTAACTGAAGCTAACCAATGAGCTAAAAGCAGGCTAACCAATGAGCTAACCGAGGCTAACCAATGAGCTAACTGAAGCTAACCAATGAGCTAACCCAGGCTAACCAATGAGCTAACTGAAGCTAACCAATGAGCTAACCGAGGAATGAGCTAACCCAGGCTAACCAATGAGCTAACTGAGGCTAACCAAAGAGCTAACTGATGCTAACCAGAGAGCTAACTGATGCTAACCATTGAGCTAACTGAGGCTAACCAATGAGCTAACCAAAGCTAACCAATGAGCTAACCCAGGCTAACCAATGAGCTAACCCAGGCTAACCAATGAGCTAACTGAGGCTAAACAATGAGCTAACTGATGCTAACCAATGAGCTAACTGAAGCTAACCCAGGCTAACCCAGGCTAACCAATGAGCTAACTGAAGCTAACAATGAGCTAACTGAGGCTAACCAATGAGCTAACTGATGATAACCAATGAGCTAACCGAGGCTAACCAATGAGCTAACTGAAGCTAACCAATGAGCTAACCCAGGCTAACCGAGAAATGAGCTAACCCAGGCTAACCAATGAGCTAACCGAGGCTAACCAATGAGCTAACTGAAGCTAACCAATGAGCTAACTGAAGCTAACCAATGAGCTAACCGAGGCTAACCAATGAGCTAACTGATGCTAACCATTGAGCTAACTGAGGCTAACCAATGAGCTAACTGATGCTAACCAATGAGCTAATCCAGGCTAACCAATGAGCTAACCCAGGCTAACCAATGAGCTAACCGAGGCTAACCAATGAGCTAACCCAGGCTAAACAATGAGCTAACTGAAGCTAACCAATGAGCTAACCCAGGCTAACCAATGAGCTAACCAATGAATGAGCTAACCCAGGGTAACCAATGAGCTAACCGAGGCTAACCAATTGGCTAACTGAAGCTAACCAATGAGCTAACTGAAGCTAACCAATGAGCTAACCAAGGCTAACCAATGAGCTAACCGAGGAATGTGCTAACCCAGGCTAACCAATGAGCTAACCGAGGTTAACCAATGAGCTAACTGAAGCTAACCAATGAGCTAACTGAAGCTAACCAATGAGCTAACCGAGGCTAACCAATGAGCTAACTGTTAATAACCAATGAGCTAACCCAGGCTAACCAATGAGCTAATCCAGGCTAACCAATGAGCTAACCCAGGCTAACCAATGAGCTAACCGAGGCTAACCAATGAGCTAACCCAGGCTAAACAATGAGCTAACTGAAGCTAACCAATGAGCTAACCCAGGCTAACCAATGAGCTAACCAATGAATGAGCTAACCCAGGGTAACCAATGAGCTAACCGAGGCTAACCAATTGGCTAACTGAAGCTAACCAATGAGCTAACTGAAGCTAACCAATGAGCTAACCAAGGCTAACCAATGAGCTAACCGAGGAATGTGCTAACCCAGGCTAACCAATGAGCTAACCGAGGTTAACCAATGAGCTAACTGAAGCTAACCAATGAGCTAACTGAAGCTAACCAATGAGCTAACCGAGGCTAACCAATGAGCTAACTGTTAATAACCAATGAGCTAACCCAGGCTAACCAATGAGCTAACCGAGGCTAACCAATGAGCTAACTGAAGCTAACCAATGAGCTAACCCAGGCTAACCAATGAGCTAACCCAGGCTAACCAATGAGCTAGCCTAGGCTAACCAATGAGCTAACTGAATCTAACCAATGAGCTAACCGAGGCTAACCAATGAGCTAACCGAGGCTAACCAATGAGCTAACTGAAGCTAACCAATGAGCTAACTGAAGCTAACCAATGAGCTAACCGAGGCTAACCAATGAGCTAACTGATGCTAACCATTGAGCTAACTGAGGCTAACCAATGAGCTAACTGATGCTAACCAATGAGCTAATCCAGGCTAACCAATGAGCTAACCCAGGCTAACCAATGAGCTAACCAAGGCTAACCAATGAGCTAACTGAAGCTTACCAATGAGCTAACCCAGGCTAACCAATGAGCTAACCGAGGAATGAGCTAACCCAGGCTAACCAATGAGCTAACCGAGGCTAACCAATTGGCTAACTGAAGCTAACCAATGAGCTAACTGAAGCTAACCAATGAGCTTACCCAGGCTAACCAACGAGCTAAACCAGGCTAACCAATGAGCTAACCCAGGCTAACCAATGAGCTAACTGAAGCTAACCAATGAGCTAACCGAGGAATGAGCTAACCCAGGCTAACCAATGAGTTAACTGAGGCTAACCAAAGAGCTAACTGATGCTAACCAGAGAGATAACTGATGCTAACCAATGAGCTAACCGAGGCTAACCAATGAGCTAACCGAAGCTAACCAATGAGCTAACCCAGGCTAACCAATGAGCTAACCCAGGCTAACCAATGAGCTAACTGAGGCTAAACAATGAGCTAACTGATGCTAACCAATGAGCTAACTGAAGCTAACCCAGGCTAACCCAGGCTAACCAATGAGCTAACTGAAGCTAACAATGAGCTAACTGAGGCTAACCAATGAGCTAACTGATGCTAACCAATGAGTTAACCGAGGCTAACCAATGAGCTAACTGAAGCTAACCAATGAGCTAACCCAGGCTAACCGAGGAATGAGCTAACCCAGGCTAACCAATGAGCTAACCGAGGCTAACCAATGAGCTAGCCCAGGCTAACCAATGAGCTAACTGAAGCTAACCAATGAGCTAACTGAAGCTAACCAATGAGCTAACACAGGCTAACCAATGAGCTAACCGAGGCTAACCAATGAGCTAACTGAAGCTAACCAATGAGCTTACCCAGGCTAACCAATGAGCTAACCCAGGCTAACCAATGAGCTAACTGAAGCTAACCAATGAGCTAAAAGCAGGCTAACCAATGAGCTAACCGAGGCTAACCAATGAGCTAACTGAAGCTAACCAATGAGCTAACCCAGGCTAACCAATGAGCTAACTGAAGCTAACCAATGAGCTAACCGAGGAATGAGCTAACCCAGGCTAACCAATGAGCTAACTGAGGCTAACCAAAGAGCTAACTGATGCTAACCAGAGAGCTAACTGATGCTAACCATTGAGCTAACTGAGGCTAACCAATGAGCTAACCAAAGCTAACCAATGAGCTAACCCAGGCTAACCAATGAGCTAACCCAGGCTAACCAATGAGCTAACTGAGGCTAAACAATGAGCTAACTGATGCTAACCAATGAGCTAACTGAAGCTAACCCAGGCTAACCCAGGCTAACCAATGAGCTAACTGAAGCTAACAATGAGCTAACTGAGGCTAACCAATGAGCTAACTGATGATAACCAATGAGCTAACCGAGGCTAACCAATGAGCTAACTGAAGCTAACCAATGAGCTAACCCAGGCTAACCGAGAAATGAGCTAACCCAGGCTAACCAATGAGCTAACCGAGGCTAACCAATGAGCTAACTGAAGCTAACCAATGAGCTAACTGAAGCTAACCAATGAGCTAACCGAGGCTAACCAATGAGCTAACTGATGCTAACCATTGAGCTAACTGAGGCTAACCAATGAGCTAACTGATGCTAACCAATGAGCTAATCCAGGCTAACCAATGAGCTAACCCAGGCTAACCAATGAGCTAACCGAGGCTAACCAATGAGCTAACCCAGGCTAAACAATGAGCTAACTGAAGCTAACCAATGAGCTAACCCAGGCTAACCAATGAGCTAACCAATGAATGAGCTAACCCAGGGTAACCAATGAGCTAACCGAGGCTAACCAATTGGCTAACTGAAGCTAACCAATGAGCTAACTGAAGCTAACCAATGAGCTAACCAAGGCTAACCAATGAGCTAACCGAGGAATGTGCTAACCCAGGCTAACCAATGAGCTAACCGAGGTTAACCAATGAGCTAACTGAAGCTAACCAATGAGCTAACTGAAGCTAACCAATGAGCTAACCGAGGCTAACCAATGAGCTAACTGTTAATAACCAATGAGCTAACCCAGGCTAACCAATGAGCTAACCGAGGCTAACCAATGAGCTAACTGAAGCTAACCAATGAGCTAACCCAGGCTAACCAATGAGCTAACCCAGGCTAACCAATGAGCTAGCCTAGGCTAACCAATGAGCTAACTGAATCTAACCAATGAGCTAACCGAGGCTAACCAATGAGCTAACCGAGGCTAACCAATGAGCTAACTGAAGCTAACCAATGAGCTAACTGAAGCTAACCAATGAGCTAACCGAGGCTAACCAATGAGCTAACTGATGCTAACCATTGAGCTAACTGAGGCTAACCAATGAGCTAACTGATGCTAACCAATGAGCTAATCCAGGCTAACCAATGAGCTAACCCAGGCTAACCAATGAGCTAACCAAGGCTAACCAATGAGCTAACTGAAGCTTACCAATGAGCTAACCCAGGCTAACCAATGAGCTAACCGAGGAATGAGCTAACCCAGGCTAACCAATGAGCTAACCGAGGCTAACCAATTGGCTAACTGAAGCTAACCAATGAGCTAACTGAAGCTAACCAATGAGCTTACCCAGGCTAACCAACGAGCTAAACCAGGCTAACCAATGAGCTAACCCAGGCTAACCAATGAGCTAACTGAAGCTAACCAATGAGCTAACTGAAGCTAACCAATGAGCTAACTGAAGCTAACCAATGAGCTTAATGATGCTAACCAATGAGCTAACCCAGGCTAACCAATGAGCTAGCCCAGGCTAACCAATGAGCTAACTGAAGCTAACCAATGAGCTAACCGAGGCTAACCAATGAGCTAACTGAGGCTAACCAATGAGCTAACTGATGCTAACCAATGAGCTAACCGAGGCTAACCAATGAGCTAACTGAAGCTAACCCGGGCTAAACAATGAGCTAACCGATGAATGAGCTAACCCAGGCTAACCAATGAGGTAACCGAGGCTAACCAATGAGCTAACTGAAGCTAACCAATGAGCTAACCCAGGCTAACCAATGAGCTAACCGAGGCTAATCAATGAGCTAACTGAAGCTAACCAATGAGCTTACCCAGGATAACCAATGAGCTAACCCAGGCTAACCAATGAGCTAACCCAGGCTAACCAATGAGCTAACTGAAGCTAACCAATGAGCTAACGCAGGCTAACCAATGAGCTAACCGAGGCTAACCAATGAGCTAACTGAAGCTAACCAATGAGCTAACCCAGGCTAACCAATGAGCTAACTGAGGCTAACCAATGAGCTAACCCAGGCTAACCAATGAGCTAACTGAAGCTAACCAATGAGCTAACCGAGGAATGAGCTAACCCAGGCTAACCAATGAGTTAACTGAGGCTAACCAAAGAGCTAACTGATGCTAACCAGAGAGATAACTGATGCTAACCAATGAGCTAACAAAGGCTAACCAATGAGCTAATCGAAGCTAACCAATGAGCTAACCCAGGCTAACCAATGAGCTAACCCAGGCTAACCAATGAGCTAACTGAGGCTAAACAATGAGCTAACTGATGCTAACCAATGAGCTAACTGAAGCTAACCCAGGCTAACCCAGGCTAACCAATGAGCTAACTGAAGCTAACAATGAGCTAACTGAGGCTAACCAATGAGCTAACTGATGCTAACCAATGAGTTAACCGAGGCTAACCAATGAGCTAACTGAAGCTAACTAATGAGCTAACCCAGGCTAACCGAGGAATGAGCTAACCCAGGCTAACCAATGAGCTAACCGAGGCTAACCAATGAGCTAGCCCAGGCTAACCAATGAGCTAACTGAAGCTAACCAATGAGGTAACCGAGGCTAACCAATGAGCTAACTGAAGCTAACCAATGAGCTAACCCAGGCTAACCAATGAGCTAACCGAGGCTAACCAATGAGCTAACTGAAGCTAACCAATGAGCTTACCCAGGCTAACCAATGAGCTAACCCAGGCTAACCAATGAGCTAACTGAAGCTAACCAATGAGCTAACCCAGGCTAACCAATGAGCTAACCCAGGCTAACCAATGAGCTAACCCAGGCTAACCAATGAGCTAACTGAGGCTAACCAATGAGCTAACCCAGGCTAACCAATGAGCTAACTGAAGCTAACCAATGAGCTAACCGAGGAATGAGCTAACCCAGGCTAACCAATGAGCTAACTGAGGCTAACCAAAGAGCTAACTGATGCTAACCAGAGAGCTAACTGATGCTAACCATTGAGCTAACCGAGGCTATCCAATGAGCTAACCGAAGCTAACCAATGAGCTAACCCAGGCTAACCAATGAGCTAACCCAGGCTAAACAATGAGCTAACTGATGCTAACCAATGAGCTAACTGAAGCTAACCCAGGCTAACCCAGGCTAACCAATGAGCTAACTGAAGCTAACAATGAGCTAACTGAGGCTAACCAATGAGCTAACTGATGATAACCAATGAGCTAACCGAGGCTAACCAATGAGCTAACTGAAGCTAACCAATGAGCTAACCCAGGCTAACCGAGGAATGAGCTAACCCAGGCTAACCAATGAGCTAACCGAGGCTAACCAATGAGCTAACTGAAGCTAACCAATGAGCTAACTGAAGCTAACCAATGAGCTAACCGAGGCTAACCAATGAGCTAACCGAGGCTAACCAATTGGCTAACTGAAGCTAACCAATGAGCTAACCAAGGCTAACCAATGAGCTAACCGAGGAATGGGCGAACCCAGGCTAACCAATGAGCTAACCGAGGTTAACCAATGAGCTAACTGAAGCTAACCAATGAGCTAACTGAAGCTAACCAATGAGCTTACCCAGGCTAACCAATGAGCTAACCCAGGCTAACCAATGAGCTAACTGAAGCTAACCAATGAGCTTACCCAGGCTAACCAATGAGCTAACTGAATCTAACCAATGAGCTAACCGAGGCTAACCAATGAGCTAACTGAGGCTAACCAATGAGCTAACTGATGCTAACCAATGAGCTAACCGAGGCTAACCAATGACCTAACTGAAGCTAACCCAGGCTAACCAATGAGCTAACCGAGGAATGAGCTAACCCAGGCTAACCAATGAGCTAACCGAGGCTAACCAATGAGCTAACTGAAGCTAACCAATGAGCTAACCCAGGCTAACCAATGAGCTAACTGAGGCTAACCAATGAGCTAACTGAGTCTAACGATTTACACATGATATGACTCCGGGGGTACTTCCATTCGCTTCGTCTTGATCTGTTGATGTTATTTCATGTCTCGTTTGTCCATTGTGACGGTGGTAAAGCCAGGGAAATGTCCCGGAGATATACTGAGAAATCTTTGTAACAGCATTTTCCTGCGATCACAGCTGTTCACAGCTACGAGGCTGGGACCACTTCCATTCGCTTCGTCTTGATCTGTAGATGTTATTTCATGTCTCATTTGTTCATTTTGATGGAGAAAAAGTTGTACATTTAGTGAATTCAGAGTGTCTAAGCTGCACAAGTAGGCATGTTTGAGTACTCAGGTCCAGTGGCTCACTGCGTTAAAGCTCACCCCTGGATGCGGTTGGTCGCGTGTTCGAATCCATGCTGTGGCATAAAAAAAGATCATTTTCACCCTTTTTCTATGGATCTCCAAAAACTGAACTTTTACATTTTCTGAGTCTGGAGGAATTCAAGGGGAGTTTTCAGGGGAGTGCGTTCTCTCTAACCAATGAGCTAACTGAAGCTGACCAATGAGCTAACTGAAGCTAACCAATGAGCTAACTGATGCTAACCAATGAGCTAACCCAGGCTAACTAATGAGCTAGCCCAGGCTAACCAATGAGCTAACTGAAGCTAACCAATGAGCTAACCGAGGCTAACCAATGAGCTAACTGAGGCTAACCAATGAGCTAACTGATGCTAACCAATGAGCTAAACGAGGCTAACCAATGAGCTAACTGAAGCTAACCCGGGCTAAACAATGAGCTAACCGATGAATGAGCTAACCCAGGCTAAACAATGAGGTAACCGAGGCTAACCAATGAGCTAACTGAAGCTAACCAATGAGCTAACCCAGGCTAACCAATGAGCTAACCGAGGCTAACCAATGAGCTAACTGAAGCTAACCAATGAGCTTACCCAGGCTAACCAATGAGCTAACCCAGGCTAACCAATGAGCTAACTGAAGCTAACCAATGAGCTAAAAGCAGGCTAACCAATGAGCTAACCGAGGCTAACCAATGAGCTAACTGAAGCTAACCAATGAGCTAACCCAGTCTAACCAATGAGCTAACTGAGGCTAACCAATGAGCTAACCCAGGCTAACCAATGAGCTAACTGAAGCTAACCAATGAGCTAACCGAGGAATGAGCTAACCCAGGCTAACCAATGAGCTAACTGAGGCTAACCAAAGAGCTAACTGATGCTAACCAAAGAGCTTACTGATGCTAACCATTGAGCTAACCGAGGCTAACCAATGAGCTAACCGAAGCTAACCAATGAGCTAACCCAGGCTAACCAATGAGCTAACTGAGGCTAAACAATGAGCTAACTGATGCTAACCAATGAGCTAACTGAAGCTAACCCAGGCTAACCCAAGCTAACCAATGAGCTAACTGAAGCTAACAATGAGCTAACTGAGGCTAACCAATTAGCTAACTGATGATAACCAATGAGCTAACCGAGGCTAACCAATGAGCTAACTGAAGCTAACCAATAAGCTAACCCAGGCTAACCGAGGAATGACCTAACCCAGGCTAACCAATGAGCTAACCGAGGCTAACCAATGAGCTATCTGAGGCTAACCAATGAGCTAACTGATGCTAACCAATGAGCTAATCCAGGCTAACCAATGAGCTAACCCAGGCTAACCAATGAGCTAACCGAGGCTAACCAATGAGCTAACCCAGGCTAACCAATGA
The DNA here is from genome assembly GCF_949606895.1 of Notothenia rossii. Lineage (NCBI taxonomy): Eukaryota > Metazoa > Chordata > Actinopteri > Perciformes > Nototheniidae > Notothenia > Notothenia rossii. The sequence continues at coordinate 163,896 of NW_027639883.1, forward strand.
GCTAACTGAAGCTAACCAATGAGCTAACCCAGGCTAACCAATGAGCTAACCCAGGCTAACCAATGAGCTAACTGAAGCTAACCAATGAGCTAACCCAGGCTAACCAATGAGCTAACCCAGGCTAACCAATGAGCTAACTGAAGCTAACCAATGAGCTAACCCAGGCTAACCAATGAGCTAACCAAGGAATGAGCTAACCCAGGCTAACCAATGAGCTAACTGAGGCTAACCATTGAGCTATTTGAGGCTAACCAATGAGCTAACTGATGCTAACCAATGAGCTAATCCAGGCTAACCAATGAGCTAACCCAGGCTAACCAATGAGCTAACCGAGGCTAACCAATGAGCTAACCCAGGCTAACCAATGAGCTAACTGAAGCTAACCAATGAGCTAACCCAGGTTAACCAATGAGCTAACCAAGGAATGAGCTAACCCAGGCTAACCAATGAGCTAACTGAGGCTAACCAATTGGCTAACTGAAGCTAACCAATGAGCTAACTGAAGCTAACCAATGAGCTAACCAAGGCTAACCAATGAGCTAACCGAGGAATGGGCTAACCCAGGCTAACCAATGAGCTAACCGAGGCTAACCAATGAGCTAACTGAAGCTAACCAATGAGCTAACCAAGGCTAACCAATGAGCTAACCAAGGAATGGGCTAACCCAGGCTAACCAATGAGCTAACCGAGGCTAACCAATGAGCTAACTGAAGCTAACCAATGAGCTAACTGAAGCTAACCAATGAGCTAACCGAAGCTAACCATTGAGCTAACTGATGCTAACCAATGAGCTCACCCAGGCTAACCAATGAGCTAACCGAGGCTAACCAATGAGCTAACTTAAGCTAACCAATGAGCTAACTGAAGCTAACCAATGAGCTAACCCAGGCTAATCAATGAAGTAACTGAAGCTAATCAATGAGCTAGCCCAGGCTAATCAATGAACTAACTGAAGCTAACCAATGAGCTAACAGAGGCTAACCAATGAGCTAACCGAGGAATGAGCTAACCCAGGCTAACCAATGAGCTAACCGAGGCTAACCAATGAGCTAACTGAGGCTAACCAATGAGCTAACTGATGCAAACCAATGAGCTAACCCAGGCTAACCAATGAGCTAACCGAGGCTAACCAATGAGCTAACCGAGGCTAACCAATGAGCTAACTGAAGCTAACCAATGAGCTAACCCAGGCTAACCAATGAGCTAACCGAGGCTAACCAATGAGCTAACTGAAGCTAACCAATGAGCTAACCCAGGCTAACCAATGAACTAACCGAGGAATGAGCTAACCCAGGCTAACCAATGAGCTAACCGAGGCTAACCAATGAGCTAACTGAAGCTAACCAATGAGCTAACCCAGGCTAACCAATTAGCTAACCCAGGCTAACCAATGAGCTAACCGAGGCTAACCAATGAGCTAACTGAGGCTAACCAATGAGCTAACTGATGCTAACCAATGAGCTAACCCAGGCTAACCAATGAGCTAACCGAGGCTAACCAATGAGCTAGCCCAGGCTAACCAATGAGCTAACTGAATCTAACCAATGAGCTAACCGAGGCTAACCAATGAGCTAACTGAGGCTAACCAATGAGCTAACTGATGCTAACCAATGAGCTAACTGAATCTAACCAATGAGCTAACCGAGGCTAACCAATGAGCTAACTGAAGCTAACCATTAAGCTTACCCAGGCTAACCAATGAGCTAACCCAGGCTAACCAATGAGCTAGCCCAGGCTAACCAATGAGCTAACTGAATCTAACCAATGAGCTAACCGAGGCTAACCAATGAGCTAACTGAGGCTAACCAATGAGCTAACTGATGCTAACCAATGAGCTAACCGAGGCTAACCAATGAGCTAACTGAAGCTAACCCAGGCTAACCAATGAGCTAACCAAGGAATGAGCTAACCCAGGCTAACCAATGAGCTAACCGAGGCTAACCAATGAGCTAACTGAAGCTAACCAATGAGCTAACCCAGGCTAACCAATGAGCTAACTGAGGCTAACCAATGAGCTAACCGAGGCTAACGATTTACACATGCTATGACTCCGGGGGTACTTCCATTCGCTTCGTCTTGATCTGTTGATGTTATTTCATGTCTCGTTTGTCCATTGTGACGGTGGTAAAGCCAGGGAAATGTCCCGGAGATATACTGAGAAATCTTTGTAACAGCATTTTCCTGCGATCACAGCTGTTCACAGCTACGAGGCTGGGACCGCTTCCATTCGCTTCGTCTTGATCTGTAGATGTTATTTCATGTCTCATTTGTTCATTTTGATGGAGAAAAAGTTGTACATTTAGTGAATTCAGAGTGTCTAAGGTGAACAAGTAGGCATGTTTGAGTACTCAGGTCCAGTGGCTCACTGCGTTAACGCTCTGATCACGCCCGCTAGGAGCGCATTGAGAGTGAGCAGTGTATGTGTGGACGCAAAAGTTTGGGACGAATTTGGACAAAGTGGAGCAAATAAGACGGTTTTTGCACTTTATTTTTGGACAAACAGCCCCCCAAACAGCTCTGCTGTCGGGGGGGATACTTTCAAACCGTGTTTTGTGAACATCAGAGGAGAAAATACGAGGAGCAACAGCGCGAACGCAGCGAGAGTGCTGGAGGAAGCAGGTCAATTGTTTGCTGAGGAAACGGGACAAAGTGATTAAAACAAGCGTTTTAATCGCGATCTTTTCCGGCAAAACCCCCCCCAAACAGCTCAGCTGTCTGGGGGGACAAACATTGAAGGTGCGTTGTGGAGAAAATGGAGAAAAGAACGGAGAATAAGGACGTGAATCCTGGAATGTCTGGAATGTCTGGAATGCGGGGGGCGGCGAAGAAAGCGGAAGAAGCCGAGCTGAATGCAGCGGAACATGCTGGAGAAACGGGAGGAAAACCGACAATGCAGACGGATACTGAGGGCTCTACACAAGGAAAGGATGTAAGAGAGGCGGCCTGCATGATGGGAAATATAAGGAATGAAGAGGAGAAAGCGAAGCTGCTGCTGGAGAGGAAGCTGGATGAGAGGAGCCGGGAGGAAAGAGAGGCGGAAAAAGCCGGACTAATAAAAGGAAAGGCTGGAAAGAAGGGAATTATGGAGAGAGAAGAGGAGATGGGTGCATCTCAATCCGGAACAAGCACAACAACGGCTTCAAAGAGACTGGGAGGAGGACATTGCGGAGCGGAACAGAACCCGGAAGAGGGCGCGAGGAATAGCAGCGGAGGTATTAAGGGACGCGCAGGGAAGAGCGGCGAGGCTCTAAAGACAAGCGGAGGGTCAGAAAATGCACAGGAGAGTGCGCAGAGAAGAACAGAAGAGGAGGAGAGCCGGGAGAACACGGGAGAAGGACAAAAGTTCGTGAATGGAGACGACGGAAGGAAAGAGGAGGGTCCTGGACAAAGAAAGAAAACGGACGGAGAAAAAGAGAGAAACAGTTTGAAACAGGGCAGTAGCCAAGTAAAATAGAGGGGGGGAAGGGTGGGAGAAGGGAATGAGGACATTAGTTACCGGGCGGATCTGACACTGGCGGTGACGGTGGAGGGGGGCTTGGGAAAGATTACAATGTTGGACATGCTGTGTGAAATACAGGATGAGTGTGGGGAGGTGCTGGGATGCAGGCTGAAGGGGGAAAGGTATGAGGTGACAATGAGATATGTGGAGGGAAAGAAGAGATTGCTGGAGGGGCTGAGGGTGAAGGGGGTGGTTATAAAGGCAGAGGAGTTAACTGCGATGGAGGTGATGGTGTCCTTTATGTACATGCCGATATATATCGAGGATGACCAGATCCTGAGGAGGCTGTTTGAGTGGGGGGTTAAGGCGGTTTCGCCCATCAAAAGACGTTATGTAAAGAACACCAGGGAGGGGATGAGGATAGCGGACGGGACACGCTTCCTCAAAGTTTCTCTTAATGAGAAGGTAACATCACTGCCGTACTCGACACAATTTAGAGTGGAGGGGGGGGCAGAATACGTAAGGGTCATACATGACAGACAGGTGGCGGTGTGCAGAAACTGTCTAAGGGCGGGGCACATTTTTAGGGAGTGTCCGGAGATAAAATGTTACAGGTGTGGGGGTGTTGGGCATTTTGCAAGGGATTGTGCTGGGGAAGAGAGGGTGAGAAGGAGAGAACAGGCCAGGCCTGAAAAGGAGGGGGAGAGGGAGAGGTACAATGTGGAGGAGGAAGCGGAGCAGGAGGTGGAAGAGGTGGATAAAGAAGAGGGGGGGGGGGAGGATGAGGAGGCTGAGGAAGTGATAGAGGGAGAGAAGGTAGTGGTGGTGGCGGTGGGGCAGAAAGAAATAGGGGGGGAACAGAAGGAAGGAGGGAAGAAAAGACAACATGAGGGGGTAGCGGAGGAGGGAAATGAGGGGACACAGACAGTGGGGAAAGGGAAGGGGAAAAAGAAGAAAACAAAGACGGAGAGAAAGAAAAGTCCGAACGGCGAAGGTGTGGAGAAGGAGGAGGTGACGGCGGTGGAGGAGAGAGGAGAATCGGTGATGGTGGTGGAGGAGAGAGAAGAAGCGGAGAAGGTGGGGGAGCAGAGAGTGGAAGATGAGATTACGTTGCTCTTGAAGGACGATGACGAAATCATAGAGGTGACGGTGGGAGAGCAGGAGATCGAGGAGCGGGTCGAGGTTCCGAGGACCAGGGGACGGAGTAGGAGTCCGATGACGCCTGGGAGAGAGGGATCGAGGGTCGGAGGAGGTGACTCAAAACCATCAGGAATAACCGTGAGAGGGAAAGTGAAAACACGTTCACAAGTGGAGAAGAATGTGAAAGGAGTCGGTGGAGATGAACTGGACAGCGAAAGGTGAGCTGAAGGAGAACTTTTGGAATACTCCAACGCTAATCCCCTTTAAATAACAATGGTGAAGATTGTTTCTTTCAACGGCTGTGGCCTGGAAAAGAAGGACAAGTGGGAACAGAATTTTTTTTTCAAACTTTACATGCAATGGTGACGATATGTACATTTAAAGTCCTTATCTTACATTAAAAACTTTTTTTGGCAGTTGATTTCTGGGGGGTGTATGCAACAGATAGTCAATGTATGTTTCTTTATTTCATACTAAATAATATGTAAAAAAAGGAAAAATATTAGGTCCAATAAAAAAACTTTGCTTCTGGAAGCAGACCATTTCGTGACGTCACGTGTGGTTCCCGGCTGCCGCTGTCTGGCTCCCTGCTGCCGTCCGGATCGACAGCCAATGCGCGCAGCCAGCGAGAGTTCACAACGAAAAATGGCATCAAATATTGTTGATGTTTACGCATCAGAAAAAGCTAATAGCGCGGGTATTTGGCACAATTTGACAGAACAATTAAAAATCATTCAAAATCATCAGGGACAACAAAATGTGCCCCACAAATAACGCTGGTTTCACTGGCGCACTGCCAATTTTTTCTTGTGTTCCGCACAAATCGCTCCCATTTCTCCCGTAAAACCTTCTCTTTCGGGAACAAATGAACGGTAAAACCATCCCGATTGGTGTTGCTACACCCGCCAACGACACACCTCTTCACCATGATCCGGAAAAAACAAGACAAACTCGGAGATAAACACTGATACACAAAGTTGACATGCGGCTATACCAGCAATGCTACACTGTGTGATGCTGGGACGGGCTGAACTCACCAGGATTCGCGGAACCACACGTGACGTCACGACACAGCACCAAGCAGCGGCAAGTTTGAATCCAGACTTTTCTGGATACCTCTGAATTTGACCCATTTTCCCGATATTAACAAGTGATTTACAGCAAATAGGAAACGATATTCGATCTATATCACGTGTTACTGGAATAAGACCCAACAAGTTAATGCATTTTGAAACAGTTCTATGATCTTTCAGCTACAGTAAATTACGCAAGATAAGGACTTTAATGGCCGGGGGCTAAAAACAAAGGACAGAAGGGACAGGGCTTTACTGCTATGTACAGCTGATGTCATATGCCTACAGGAGACACACTGGGACAATGAAAGTGTGGGTGATGTGATAATGGGATGGATGGGGAGGGTATTTTTCAATAATGGTGGTTTGAATGCAAGAGGGGTGGCAATATTGTTTAGAATGGGAAAAGTGGAAAGTGTGAAAAAGGTGGAGGATGATGGAAAAGGAAGGATGATTATTGCAGAGTTTGGTTATATGGGGGAAATGTATAGACTGATGAATATTCATGCGCCTAATGTGGAGAAAGAAAGAAAGAGTTTTTTTGAGGGTCTGGATGGGAAGTGTGGGGGAAATTGTGTGGTGGTGGGTGATTTCAATGTGAGGTGTGGAAGGATTGATGTGGCGGGTGGGATGAGTTATAGAAATGACTCCTCACGAGGTGCATTGGAGAAACTGATGAGGGAGAATGGCTTAAGAGATGTGTGGAGAGAAAGGAATTTGGATGAGAGGGTATATACTAGAAAACAGGTGGTGGGGGGTGTGTTGAAGCAGAGTAGGATAGACTTGGTGCTGTGCAAGGAAATGATAGGTGGGAAGGTGGGGACTTTTAAACATACAACGACTAGCTTGAGTGATCATGTTATCCTTGACTTTAAGCTGGATGATGGATGTAAGGGAAGAGGGGGAGGGGTGTGGTGCCTAAACGCTGCTCTGCTTAAGGATGAGAAATACAAAAAGATGATGAATGAATGGTTAAGGAAGCAAGAGAAAATGGATGGTGAGGATGAAGGAGAATGGTGGGAGGGCCTAAAAAGAGAAATAAAAAAAATGAGCATAAAGTTCAGTTGTGGAAGAAATAAAAGAGGGAGAGAGAGGGAGGAGAGGTTAAAAGAGGAACTAAATAAAGAAGCAGAGAAGATAGAGGGAGAGGTAGGGAGAGATTTAGGGGTCTACAATAGTCTTAGGGATGAGTTAGGGATAGTGGAAAGAGAGAGGTGTATGGGGGCAATCGTCAGGAGTAGGGCAAGATATTTAGTTGAAGGGGAAAAATGTACAGGTTTTTTCTTAGGGATGGAGAATAGGAAGCAGGGGAACAATCAGATTAGGCAGATAGAGGGTAAGGGGGGTGAGATTATTAAAGACTTAGTAGGGATAGTTAAGAGGGTGGAAGAGTTTTATAGAGAGCTCTTCCAGGAGGAAGTTAATGAAAAAGAGAGCCTGGAAAAGACTCTGGGGAGCATGAGGGCGGTGTTGACAGAAGAAGGAAGAGAGTTGTGCGAAGGGGAGATGGGAAAAGAGGAAATAGAGGCAGCAATAGATGGCATGGGCAAAAATAAAAGCCCGGGACTAGATGGCCTAACTGCAGAGTTCTACATGGAATTTAAGGCTGTGCTAGTCCCAATGTTGAAGGAGTTGTTTAAGAGCTTCGAAGAGAAGGATGAACTGCCGGACGGATTATCAACAGGGGTGATTAGCATATTGTACAAAAAGGGTAGTAGGGATAAATTAGGGAACTATAGGCCGTTAAGTATGTTGAATGGGGATTATAAGATTATGGCACGGGTGTTATCCAATAGAATGAAGAGGGTTATTGGTGCGGTGGTGGGGAGCACCCAGGCATATAGTATTCCTGGAAGGGATATATGTGACACAGTTTGTAGTATTAGGGACACGGTAAATCATATGAAGGGTGGAGAAGGAGGGGTGTTGGTAAGCTTAGATCTGAACAAGGCGTTCGATAGGGTTAATCACGTTTATTTATTCAGGGTTTTGGTAAAAGCAGGGTTTGGGAGGGGGTTTGTTGGGTGGATAAGGAGAATATATAGGAAAGCCATGAGTTGCGTTAAGGTTAATGGGATCATCACAAATGTATTTAAGTTAGGGAGATCCGTCCGGCAGGGATGCCCTCTATCGGCGATGCTCTATGCATTATCAGCGGAGCCCCTTGCGGCTTTGCTACAACAGAATGAGAGGGTAAAGGGGGTGATGGTGCCGGGGGGAGGGATAAGTGTAGTATTCCAATATGCGGATGATACTACAATCACCGTAAGAGACATGGAAAGTGTAAGAGGGGTCTTAGAGAGTGTGGAGATATATGGAAGAGCTTCAGGGGCTAAAATTAATATGGAAAAGTCAGAGTACATGGTGCTGGGAAATGGTGATGTAGGGAGAGAGGAGTTAGGTTCAAAAGAGAATAAGGAATATATTAGGGTACTGGGTATTAATGTGGGTTTGAAGGAAAGAGAGGGGAGGGATGTGCAATATGAGGGAGTGGTGGGTAGTTTAAAAAAGACCCTAAGCTTCTGGAAACTGAGGAGATTAAAACTGAGGGGGAAAGTTATAGTAGTAAATGGTCTCATCATGAGCAAGCTAGTTTATGTAATGAGTGTAATGGAGGTGCCAGACAGAGTAATAAAAGAGGTAAATAAAATAGTGAGTGAGTTCATGTGGGAGGGGAAGGGAGTGAGGATAGCTAGGGAGGTTCTAGAGAATGACTATAAAGATGGGGGGCTAAAACTAATAAATGTGGAAAGGAAGATGAAAGCAATGAGGGTTAAAACGATGATAAAATATCTAAATAAGGGAAATAAGCATGTGTGGAAAGAATTTTTGAGAGACAGTATAAATAAAGGAGGGGGGTGTGGGGACAGTGGGATATTTATGCGCTTTAAGAAAGGGTGGATGAATGGAATGAATGATTTTCAAAGGGAGGTGATGAATGCGTGGGGAGAGTTCTTGGGGAATGTGAAGTATGAATGTGAGAATGCGCAGCAGGTATGGAAACAACCCATATTCCAAAACTATAGGACAATGAAAGAGGGCGAAGTATTATTTAATTTACCAATGTGGAGGGCTGGATTTAGGGTAATAAGAGACCTAGTCTATGAGTATGTTCCGGGGTTCATGAGGGCTCAAGTTATTGTTGATGGGACAAGGGAAAATAATCTGTTAATGGGGGGAAGGACAGCGGAAGGCATGATGGAGAGCATTAAAGAGGGGATGCCGGTGGAATGGAGGAGGATGGTGGAGAGCAAGAAGGTGGGAGGGGGCGAAAGTGAGGTAGCGCTATATGTGGGTGAAGGGGTGAAGCTGGGAGACCTTAGCATGAAAAGGATATACAAAACCCTTGGGAAGGGGGATGCAAGGAGACCAGCATCAGAAAAGGTATGGGAAAAGGTGATGGGGGGAATGGATGTGAAAAAGATGTGGGTGAATCTGAGAGTGAAAGGGAATAGTGTGAAGGGTGAGCACTTTGATTTCTGTTTAAGGCACAACAGGGTGTTCAACAATTTAATAATAAGTATGTTTGACAAAGAGGTTAAGAGAGAATGTGATGTGTGTAAGTTGGGAGTGGAGAATTGTATGCATGAGTTTTTTGAGTGTGGGGAATTAAGGGGGTTCTTTGGGAAAATAAAATAATTGATATGCAGGTGCTGGGATGAAGGGGTGTTAAAATGTCTAGAGTGGAAAGAATTGTGGTTGTTTGGGTTGAGTGGGAGAAGGGATGGGTGCAATGTTGATATGTTAAATCTATGTTTAAGCCAGGCAAGATATGCGGTGAAAATAAGAAGGAATGTAGCACACTATGAGGGGAGAGTTGATGGAGTGTGGGGAATTATGAAGAGGAATATAATGAGGGTTGTTGGAATGTTATATGTGTACAAAGATAATGAGATGTTCATGAAAGAACATGTTGATGGTTGTGCACTGATAGAAGTGAATGATGGACAGCTTAAGTATAATTTTGAAAAATAAGGAATGATGACCTGTGAAAGGGGAATAAATGTAAAAGAATGGTGGATTAGGGATGTCGGGGAAGTGAAAGACAAGATAGGACTGTGATGTATACTTTGTATTAAATGCATTGGGGTCCTCTTCTTTTTGGGGGATTTGTTATGCAATGTGAGTGTTTGTTTAATCTGTGTGAAAACATTTTGATAATAAATAATAAAAATAAAAAAAAAAATAAAAAACGCTCGCCTCTGGATGCGGTTGGTCGCGTGTTCAAATCCATGCTGTGGCCAAAAAAAATTCATTTTCACCCTTTTTCTATGGATCTCCAAAAAGTGAACTTTTACATTTTCTGAGTCTGGAGGAATTCAAGGGGAGTTTTCAGGGGAGTGCATTCTCTCTGCCATCTCCTCCCTGTGTGTTTGTTGCTGCATGCAGCAGCTGCGTGTGTGTGTAAACTGCCCCTCCCCCTCGCAAGCAGGCGGGGGAGAGAGAGATCTTTCGTCTCGATTTACACATGCTATGACTACGGGGGTACTTCCATTCGCTTCGTCTTGATCTGTTGATGTTATTTCATGTCTCGTTTGTCCATTGTGACGGTGGTAAAGCCAGAGAAATGTCCCGGAGATATACTGAGAAATCTTTGAAACAGCATTTTCCTGCAATCACAACTGTTCACAGCTACGAGGCTGGGACCGCTTCCATTCGCTTCGTCTTGATCTGTAGATGTTATTTCATGTCTCATTTGTTCATTTTGATGGAGAAAAAGTTGTACATTTAGTGAATTCAGAGTGTCTAAGCTGCACAAGTAGGCTGTTTGAGTACTCAGGTCCAGTGGCTCACTGCGTTAAGGCTCGCCCCTGGATGCGGTTGGTCGCGTGTTCGAATCCATGCTGTGGCATAAACAAATCATTTTCACCCTTTTTCGATGGATCTCCAAAAAGTGAACTTTTACATTTTCTGAGTCTGGAGGAATTCAAGGGGAGTTTTCAGGGGAGTGCGTTCTCTCTAACCAATGAGCTAACTGAAGCTAACCAATGAGCTAACTGAAGCTAACCAATGAGCTAACTGATGCTAACCAATGAGCTAACCCAGGCTAACCAATGAGCTAGCCCAGGCTAACCAATGAGCTAACTGAAGCTAACCAATGAGCTAACCGAGGCTAACCAATGAGCTAACTGAGGCTAACCAATGAGCTAACTGATGCTAACCAATGAGCTAACCGAGGCTAACCAATGAGCTAACTGAAGCTAACCAATGAGCTAACGCAGGCTAACCAATGAGCTAACCGAGGCTAACCAATGAGCTAACTGAAGCTGACCAATGAGCTAACCTAGGCTAACCAATGAGCTAACTGAGGCTAACCAATGAGCTAACCCAGGCTAACCAATGAGCTAACTGAAGCTAACCAATGAGCTAACCGAGGAATGAGCTAACCCAGGCTAACCAATGAGCTAACTGAGGCTAACCAAAGAGCTAACTGATGCTAACCAGAGAGCTAACTGATGCTAACCAATGAGCTAACCGAGGCTAACCAATGAGCTAACTGAAGCTAACCAATGAGCTAACCAAAGCTAACCAATGAGCTAACCCAGGCTAACCAATGAGCTAACCCAGGCTAACCAATGAGCTAACCCAGGCTAACCAATGAGCTAACCCAGGCTAACCAATGAGCTAACTGAGGCTAACCAATGAGCTAACTGATGCTAACCAATGAGCTAACCGAGGCTAACCAATGAGCTAACTGAAGCTAACCCGGGCTAAACAATGAGCTAACCGATGAATGAGCTAACCCAGGCTAACCAATGAGGTAACCAAGGCTAACCAATGAGCTAACTGAAGCTAACCAATGAGCTTACCCAGGCTAACCAATGAGCTAACCGAGGCTAACCAATGAGCTAACTGAAGCTAACCAATGAGCTTACCCAGGCTAACCAATGAGCTAACCCAGGCTAACCAATGAGCTAACCCAGGCTAACCAATGAGCTAACTGAAGCTAACCAATGAGCTACCCGAGGCTAACCAATGAGCTAACTGAAGCTAACCAATGAGCTAACCCAGGCTAACCAATGAGCTAACTGAGGCTAACCAATGAGCTAACCCAGGCTAACCAATGAGCTAACTGAAGCTAACCAATGAGCTAACCGAGGAATGAGCTAACCCAGGCTAGCCAATGAGCTAACTGAGGCTAACCAAAGAGCTAACTGATGCTAACCAGAGAGCTAACTGATGCTAACCAATGAGCTAACCGAGGCTAACCAATGAGCTAACCAAAGCTAACCAATGAGCTAACCCAGGCTAACCAGTGAGCTAACCCAGGCTAACCAATGAGCTAACCCAGGCTAACCAATGAGCTAACTGAGGCTAACCAATGAGCTAACCCAGGCTAACCAATGAGCTAACTGAGGCTAACCAATGAGCTAACTGATGCTAACCAATGAGCTAACCGAGGCTAACCAATGAGCTAACTGAAGCTAACCCGGGCTAAACAATGAGCTAACCTATGAATGAGCTAACCCAGGCTAACCAATGAGGTAACCGAGGCTAACCAATGAGCTAACTGAAGCTAACCAATGAGCTAACCCAGGCTAACCAATGAGCTAACCGAGGCTAACCAATGAGCTAACTGAAGCTAACCAATGAGCTTACCCAGGCTAACCAATGAGCTAACCCAGGCTAACCAATGAGCTAACCCAGGCTAACCAATGAGCTAACTGAAGCTAACCAATGAGCTAACGCAGGCTAACCAATGAGCTAAGCGAGGCTAACCAATGAGCTAACTGAAGCTAACCAATGAGCTAACCCAGGCTAACCAATGAGCTAACTGAGGCTAACCAATGAGCTAACCCAGGCTAACCAATGAGCTAACTGAAGCTAACCAATGAGCTAACCGAGGAATGAGCTAACCCAGGCTAACCAATGAGCTAACTGAGGCTAACAAGAGCTAACCGGTGCTAACCAGAGAGCTAACTGATGCTAACCAATGAGCTAACCAAGGATAACCAATGAGCTAACCGAAGCTAACCAATGAGCTAACCCAGGCTAACCAATGAGCTAACCCAGGCTAACCAATGAGCTAACTGAGGCTAAACAATGAGCTAACTGATGCTAACCAATGAGCTAACTGAAGCTAACCCAGGCTAACCCAGGCTAACCAATGAGCTAACCTTGGCTAAACAATGAGCTAACTGATGCTAACCAATGAGCTAACTGAAGCTAACCCAGGCTAACCCAGGCTAACCAATGAGCTAACCTTGGCTAAACAATGAGCTAACTGATGCTAACCAATGAGCTAACTGAAGCTAACCCAGGCTAACCCAGGCTAACCAATGAGCTAACTGAAGCTAACAATGATCTAACTGAGGCTAACCAATGAGCTAACTGATGCTAACCAATGAGCTAACCGAGGCTAACCAATGAGCTAACTGAAGCTAACCAATGAGCTAACCCAGGCTAACCGAGGAATGAGCTAACCCAGGCTAACCAATGAGCTAACCGAGGCTAACCAATGAGCTAACTGAAGCTAACCAATGAGCTAACTGAAGCTAACCAATGAGCTAACCGAGGCTAACCAATGAGCTAACCCAGGATAACCAATGAGCTAACCGAGGCAAACCAATGAGCTCACTGAAGCTAACCAATGAGCTAATCCAGGCTAACCAATGAGCTAACCGAGGAATGAGCTAACCCAGGCTAACCAATGAGCTAACCGAGGCTAACCAATGAGCTAACTGAAGCTAACCAATGAGCTAACTGAAGCTAACCAATGAGCTAACCGAGGCTAAACAATGAGCTAACTGATGCTAACCAATGAGCTAACTGATGCTAACCAATGAGCTAACCCAGGCTAACCAATGAGCTAACCGAGGCTAACCAATGAGCTAACTGAAGCTAACCAATGAGCTAACTGAAGCTAAACAATGAGTTAACTGATGCTAACCAATGAGCTAGCCCAGGCTAACCAATGAGTAAACTGAAGCTAACCAATGAGCTAACCGAGGCTAACCAATGAGCTAACCGAGTAATGAGCTAACCCAGGCTAACCAATGAGCTAACCGAGGCTAACCAATGAGCTAACTTAAGCTAACCCAGGCTAACCAATGAGCTAACCGAGGAATGAGCTAACCCAGGCTAACCAATGAGCTAACCGAGGCTAACCAATGAGCTAACTGAGGCTAACCAATGAGCTAACTGATGCTAACCAATGAGCTAACCGAGGCTAACCAATGAGCTAACTGAAGCTAACCTAGGATAACCAATGAGCTAATCGAGGAATGAGCTAACCCAGGCTAACCAATGAGCTAACCCAGGCTAACCAATGAGCTAACTGAAGCTAACCAATGAGCTAACCCAGGCTAACCAATGAGCTAACCCAGGCTAACTAATGAGCTAACCGTGGCTAACCAATGAGCTAACTGAGGCTAACCAATGAGCTAACTGATGCTAACCAATGAGCTAACCCAGGCTAACCTATGAGCTAACCGAGGCTAACCAATGAGCTAACTGAAGCTAACCAATGAGCTAACCCAGGCTAACCAATGAGCTAACCCAGGCTAACCAATGAGCTAGCCCAGGCTAACCAATGAGCTAACTGAATCTAACCAATGAGTTAACCGAGGCTAACCAATGAGCTAACTGAGGCTAACCAATGAGCTAACTGATGCTAACCAATGAGCTAACCGAGGCTAACCAATGAGCTAACTGAAGCTAACCAATGAGCTAACCGAGGCTAACCAATGAGCTAACCCAGGCTAACCAATGAGCTAGCCCAGGCTAACCAATGAGCTAACTGAAGCAAACCAATGAGCTAACCGAGGCTAAACAATGAGCTAACTGAAGCTAACCCAGGCTAACCAATGAGCTAACCGAGGCTAACCAATGAGCTAACTGAAGCTAACCAATGAGCTATCCCAGGCTAACCAATGAGCAAACCCAGGCTAACCAATGAGCTAGCCCAGGCTAACCAATGAGCTAACTGATGCTAACCAATGAGCTAACCCAGGCTAACCAATGAGCTAGCCCAGGCTAACCAATGAGCTAACTGAAGCTAACCAATGAGCTAACCGAGGCTAAACAATGAGCTAACTGAAGCTAACCCAGGCTAACCAATGAGCTAACCGAGGCTAACCAATGAGCTAACTGAAGCTAACCAATGAGCTATCCCAGGCTAACCAATGAGCAAACCCAGGCTAACCAATGAGCTAGCCCAGGCTAACCAATGAGCTAACTGATGCTAACCAATGAGCTAACCCAGGCTAACCAATGAGCTAGCCCAGGCTAACCAATGAGCTAACTGAAGCTAACCAATGAGCTAACCGAGGCTAACCAATGAGCTAACTGAGGCTAACCAATGAGCTAACTGATGCTAACCAATGAGCTAACCGAGGCTAACCAATGAGCTAACTGAAGCTAACCCAGGCTAACCCAGGCTAACCAATGAGCTAACTGAAGATAACAATGAGCTAACTGAGGCTAACCAATGAGCTAACTGATGCTAACCAATGAGCTAACCGAGGCTAACCAATGAGCTAACTGAAGCTAACCAATGAGCTAACCCAGGCTAACCGAGGAATGAGCTAACCCAGGCTAACCAATGAGCTAACCGAGGCTAACCAATGAGCTAACTGAAGTTAACCAATGAGCTAACTGAAGCTAACCAATGAGCTTACCCAGGCTAACCAATGAGCTAACTGAAGCTAACCAATGAGCTAACCGAGGAATGAGCTAACCCAGGCTAACCAATGAGCTAACTGAGGCTAACCAAAGAGCTAACTGATGCTAACCAGAGAGCTAACTGATGCTAACCAATGAGCTAACCGAGGCTAACCAATGAGCTAACCAAAGCTAACCAATGAGCTAACCCAGGCTAACCAATGAGCTAACCCAGGCTAACCAATGAGCTAACCCAGGCTAACCAATGAGCTAACTGAGGCTAACCAATGAGCTAACCCAGGCTAACCAATGAGCTAACTGAGGCTAACCAATGAGCTAACTGATGCTAACCAATGAGCTAACCGAGGCTAACCAATGAGCTAACTGAAGCTAACACGGGCTAAACAATGAGCTAACCGATGAATGAGCTAACCCAGGCTAACCAATGAGGTAACCGAGGCTAACCAATGAGCTAACTGAAGCTAACCAATGAGCTAACCCAGGCTAACCAATGAGCTAACCGAGGCTAACCAATGAGCTAACTGAAGCTAACCAATGAGCTTACCCAGGCTAACCAATGAGCTAACCCAGGCTAACCAATGAGCTAACCCAGGCTAACCAATGAGCTAACTGAAGCTAACCAATGAGCTAACGCAGGCTAACCAATGAGCTAAGCGAGGCTAACCAATGAGCTAACTGAAGCTAACCAATGAGCTAACCCAGGCTAACCAATGAGCTAACTGAGGCTAACCAATGAGCTAACCCAGGCTAACCAATGAGCTAACTGAAGCTAACCAATGAGCTAACCGAGGAATGAGCTAACCCAGGCTAACCAATGAGCTAACTGAGGCTAACCAAAGAGCTAACTGATGCTAACCAGAGAGCTAACTGATGCTAACCAATGAGCTAACCAAGGCTAACCAATGAGCTAACCGAAGCTAACCAATGAGCTAACCCAGGCTAACCAATGAGCTAACCCAGGCTAACCAATGAGCTAACTGAGGCTAAACAATGAGCTAACTGATGCTAACCAATGAGCTAACTGAAGCTAACCCAGGCTAACCCAGGCTAACCAATGAGCTAACTGAAGATAACAATGAGCTAACTGAGGCTAACCAATGAGCTAACTGATGCTAACCAATGAGCTAACCGAGGCTAACCAATGAGCTAACTGAAGCTAACCAATGAGCTAACCCAGGCTAACCGAGGAATGAGCTAACCCAGGCTAACCAATGAGCTAACCGAGGCTAACCAATGAGCTAACTGAAGTTAACCAATGAGCTAACTGAAGCTAACCAATGAGCTTACCCAGGCTAACCAATGAGCTAACTGAAGCTAACCAATGAGCTAACCGAGGAATGAGCTAACCCAGGCTAACCAATGAGCTAACTGAGGCTAACCAAAGAGCTAACTGATGCTAACCAGAGAGCTAACTGATGCTAACCAATGAGCTAACCGAGGCTAACCAATGAGCTAACCAAAGCTAACCAATGAGCTAACCCAGGCTAACCAATGAGCTAACCCAGGCTAACCAATGAGCTAACTGAGGCTAACCAATGAGCTAACCCAGGCTAACCAATGAGCTAACTGAGGCTAACCAATGAGCTAACTGATGCTAACCAATGAGCTAACCGAGGCTAACCAATGAGCTAACTGAAGCTAACCCGGGCTAAACAATGAGCTAACCGATGAATGAGCTAACCCAGGCTAACCAATGAGGTAACCGAGGCTAACCAATGAGCTAACTGAAGCTAACCAATGAGCTAACCCAGGCTAACCAATGAGCTAACTGAGGCTAACCAATGAGCTAACTGATGCTAACCAATGAGCTAACCGAGGCTAACCAATGAGCTAACTGAAGCTAACCCAGGCTAACCCAGGCTAACCAATGAGCTAACTAAAGATAACAATGAGCTAACTGAGGCTAACCAATGAGCTAACTGATGCTAACCAATGAGCTAACCGAGGCTAACCAATGAGCTAACTGAAGCTAACCAATGAGCTAACCCAGGCTAACCGAGGAATGAGCTAACCCAGGCTAACCAATGAGCTAACCGAGGCTAACCAATGAGCTAACTGAAGTTAACCAATGAGCTAACTGAAGCTAACCAATGAGCTTACCCAGGCTAACCAATGAGCTAACTGAAGCTAACCAATGAGCTAACCGAGGAATGAGCTAACCCAGGCTAACCAATGAGCTAACTGAGGCTAACCAAAGAGCTAACTGATGCTAACCAGAGAGCTAACTGATGCTAACCAATGAGCTAACCGAGGCTAACCAATGAGCTAACCAAAGCTAACCAATGAGCTAACCCAGGCTAACCAATGAGCTAACCCAGGCTAACCAATGAGCTAACCCAGGCTAACCAATGAGCTAACTGAGGCTAACCAATGAGCTAACCCAGGCTAACCAATGAGCTAACTGAGGCTAACCAATGAGCTAACTGATGCTAACCAATGAGCTAACCGAGGCTAACCAATGAGCTAACTGAAGCTAACCCGGGCTAAACAATGAGCTAACCGATGAATGAGCTAACCCAGGCTAACCAATGAGGTAACCGAGGCTAACCAATGAGCTAACTGAAGCTAACCAATGAGCTAACCCAGGCTAACCAATGAGCTAACCGAGTCTAACCAATGAGCTAACTGAAGCTAACCAATGAGCTTACCCAGGCTAACCAATGAGCTAACCCAGGCTAACCAATGAGCTAACCCAGGCTAACCAATGAGCTAACTGAAGCTAACCAATGAGCTAACGCAGGCTAACCAATGAGCTAAGCGAGGCTAACCAATGAGCTAACTGAAGCTAACCAATGAGCTAACCCAGGCTAACCAATGAGCTAACTGAGGCTAACCAATGAGCTAACCCAGGCTAACCAATGAGCTAACTGAAGCTAACCAATGAGCTAACCGAGGAATGAGCTAACCCAGGCTAACCAATGAGCTAACTGAGGCTAACCAAAGAGCTAACTGATGCTAACCAGAGAGCTAACTGATGCTAACCAATGAGCTAACCAAGGCTAACCAATGAGCTAACCGAAGCTAACCAATGAGCTAACCCAGGCTAAACAATGAGCTAACTGAGGCTAAACAATGAGCTAACTGATGCTAAACAATGAGCTAACTGAAGCTAACCCAGGCTAACCCAGGCTAACCAATGAGCTAACTGAAGATAACAATGAGCTAACTGAGGCTAACCAATGAGCTAACTGATGCTAACCAATGAGCTAACCGAGGCTAACCAATGAGCTAACTGAAGCTAACCAATGAGCTAACCCAGGCTAACCGAGGAATGAGCTAACCCAGGCTAACCAATGAGCTAACCGAGGCTAACCAATGAGCTAACTGAAGTTAACCAATGAGCTAACTGAAGCTAACCAATGAGCTTACCCAGGCTAACCAATGAGCTAACTGAAGCTAACCAATGAGCTAACCGAGGAATGAGCTAACCCAGGCTAACCAATGAGCTAACTGAGGCTAACCAAAGAGCTAACTGATGCTAACCAGAGAGCTAACTGATGCTAACCAATGAGCTAACCGAGGCTAACCAATGAGCTAACCAAAGCTAACCAATGAGCTAACACAGGCTAACCAATGAGCTAACCCAGGCTAACCAATGAGCTAACTGAGGCTAACCAATGAGCTAACCCAGGCTAACCAATGAGCTAACTGAGGCTAACCAATGAGCTAACTGATGCTAACCAATGAGCTAACCGAGGCTAACCAATGACCTAACTGAAGCTAACCCGGGCTAAACAATGAGCTAAACGATGAATGAGCTAACCCAGGCTAACCAATGAGGTAACCGAGGCTAACCAATGAGCTAACTGAAGCTAACCAATGAGCTAACCCAGGCTAACCAATGAGCTAACCGAGGCTAACCAATGAGCTAACTGAAGCTAACCAATGAGCTTACCCAGGCTAACCAATGAGCTAACCCAGGCTAACCAATGAGCTAACCCAGGCTAACCAATGAGCTAACTGAAGCTAACCAATGAGCTAACGCAGGCTAACCAATGAGCTAAGCGAGGCTAACCAATGAGCTAACTGAAGCTAACCAATGAGCTAACCCAGGCTAACCAATGAGCTAACTGAGGCTAACCAATGAGCTAACCCAGGCTAACCAATGAGCTAACTGAAGTTAACCAATGAGCTAACCGAGGAATGAGCTAACCCAGGCTAACCAATGAGCTAACTGAGGCTAACCAAAGAGCTAACTGATGCTAACCAGAGAGCTAACTGATGCTAACCAATGAGCTAACCAAGGCTAACCAATGAGCTAACCAAAGCTAACCAATGAGCTAACCCAGGCTAACCAATGAGCTAACCCAGGCTAACCAATGAGCTAACTGAGGCTAAACAATGAGCTAACTGATGCTAACCAATGAGCTAACTGAAGCTAACCCAGGCTAACCCAGGCTAACCAATGAGCTAACTGAAGCTAACAATGAGCTAACTGAGGCTAACCAATGAGCTAACTGATGCTAACCAATGAGCTAACCGAGGCTAACCAATGAGCTAACTGAAGCTAACCAATGAGCTAACCCAGGCTAACCGAGGAATGAGCTAACCCAGGCTAACCAATGAGCTAACCGAGGCTAACCAATGAGCTAACTGAAGTTAACCAATGAGCTAACTGAAGCTAACCAATGAGCTAACATAGGCTAACCAATGAGCTAACTGATGCTAATCATTGAGCTAACGGAGGCTAACCAATGAGCTAACTGATGCTAACCAATGAGCTAATCCAGGCTAACCAATGAGCTAACCCAGGCTAACCAATGAGCTAACCGAGGCTAACCAATGAGCTAACCCAGGCTAACCAATGAGCTAACTGAAGCTAACCAATGAGCTAACCCAGGCTAACCAATGAGCTAACCGAGGAATGAGCTAACCCAGGCTAACCAATGAGCTAACCGAGGCTAACCAATTGGCTAACTGAAGCTAACCAATGAGCTAACTGAAGCTAACCAATGAGCTAACCGAGGCTAACCAATGACCTAACTGATGCTAACCAATGAGCTAACTGAGGCTAACCAATGAGCTAACTGATGCTAACCAATGAGCTAACCCAGGCTAACCAATGAGCTAACCGAGGCTAACCAATGAGCTAACTGAAGCTAACCAATGAGCTAACTGAAGCTAAACAATGAGCTAACTGATGCTAACCAATGAGCTAACCGAGGCTAACCAATGAGCTAACTGAAGCTAACCAATGAGCTAACCCAGGCTAACCAATGAGCTAACCCAGGCTAACCAATGAGCTAGCCCAGGCTAACCAATGAGCTAACTGAAGCTAACCAATGAGCTAACCGAGGCTAACCAATGAGCTAACCGAGTAATGAGCTAACCCAGGCTAACCAATGAGCTAACCGAGGCTAACCAATGAGCTAACTGAGGCTAACCAATGAGCTAACTGATGCTAACCAATGAGCTAACCCAGGCTAACCAATGAGCTAACCGAGGCTAACCAATGAGCTAACTGAAGCTAACCAATGAGCTAACCCAGGCTAACCAATGAGCTAACCCAGGCTAACCAATGAGCTAGCCCAGGCTAACCAACGAGCTAACTCAATCTAACCAATGAGCTAACCGAGGCTAACCAATGAGCTAACTGAGGCTAACCAATGAGCTAACTGATGCTAACCAATGAGCTAACCGAGGCTAACCAATGAGCTAACTGAAGCTAACCCAGGCTAACCAACGAGCTAACCGAGGAATGAGCTAACCCAGGCTAACCAATGAGCTAACCGAGGCTAACCAATGAGCTAACTGAAGCTAACCAATGAGCTAACCCAGGCTAACCAATGAGCTAACCCAGGCTAATCAATGAGCTAACCAAGGCTAACCAATGAGCTAACTGAGGCTAACCAATGAGCTAACTGATGCTAACCAATGAGCTAACCCAGGCTAACCAATGAGCTAACCGAGGCTAACCAATGAGCTAACTGATGCTAACCAATGAGCTATCCGAGGCTAACCAATGAGCTAACTGAAGCTAACCCAGGCTAACCAATGAGCTAACCGAGGAATGAGCTAACCCAGGCTAACCAATGAGCTAACCGAGGCTAACCAATGAGCTAACTGAAGCTAACCAATGAGCTAACCCAGGCTAACCAATGAGCTAACTGAGGCTAACCAATGAGCTAACTGAGGCTAACGATTTACACATGCTATGACTCCGGGGGTACTTCCATTCGCTTCGTCTTGATCTGTTGATGTTATTTCATGTCTTGTTTGTCCATTGTGACGGTGGTAAAGCCAGGGAAATGTCCCGGAGATATACTGAGAAATCTTTGTAACAGCATTTTCCTGCGATCACAGCTGTTCACAGCTACGAGGCTGGGACCGCTTCCATTCGCTTCGTCTTGATCTGTAGATGTTATTTCATGTCTCATTTGTTCATTTTGATGGAGAAAAAGTTGTAAATTTAGTGAATTCAGAGTGTCTAAGCTGCACAAGTAGGCATGTTTGAGTACTCAGGTCCAGTGGCTCACTGCGTTAACGCTCGCCCCTGGATGCGGTTGGTCGCGTGTTCGAATCCATGCTGTGGCATAAAAAAAATCATTTTCACCCTTTTTCTATGGATCTCCAAAAACTGAACTTTTACATTTTCTGAGTCTGGAGGAATTCAAGGGGAGTTTTCAGGGGAGTGCGTTCTCTCTAACCAATGAGCTAACTGAAGCTAACCAATGAGCTAACTGATGTTAACCAATGAGCTAACCCAGGCTAACCAATGAGCTAGCCCAGGCTAACCAATGAGCTAACTGAAGCTAACCAATGAGCTAACCGAGGCTAACCAATGAGCTAACTGAGGCTAACCAATGAGCTAACTGATGCTAACCAATGAGCTAACCGAGGCTAACCAATGAGCTAACTGAAGCTAACCAATGAGCTACCTGAAGCTAACCAATGAGCTAACTGATGCTAACCATTGAGCTATCTGAGGCTAACCAATGAGCTAACTGATGCTAACCAATGAGCTAATCCAGGCTAACCAATGAGCTAACCCAGGCTAACCAATGAGCTAACTGAAGCTAACCAATGAGCTAACCCAGGCTAACCAATGAGCTAAACAAGGAATGAGCTAACCCAGGCTAACCAATGAGCTAACTGAGGCTAACCAATTGGCTAACTGAAGCTAACCAATGAGCTAACTGAAGCTAACCAATGAGCTAACCAAGGCTAACCAATGAGCTAACCGAGGAATGGGCTAACCCAGGCTAACCAATGAGCTAACCGAGGCTAACCAATGAGCTAACTGAAGCTAACCAATGAGCTAACCAAGGCTAACCAATGAGCTAACCAAGGAATGGGCTTACCCAGGCTAACCAATGAGCTAACCGAGGCTAACCAATGAGCTAACTGAAGCTAACCAATGAGCTAACTGAAGCTAACCAATGAGCTAACCAAAGCTAACCAATGAGCTAACTGAAGCTAACCAATGAGCTAACTGATGCTAACCAATGAGCTAACTGAATCTAACCAATGAGCTAACCGAGGCTAACCAATGAGCTAACCGAGGCTAACCAATGAGCTAACTGAAGCTAACCAATGAGCTTACCCAGGCTAACCAATGAGCTAACCCAGGCTAACCAATGAGCTAGCCCAGGCTAACCAATGAGCTAACTGAATCTAACCAATGAGCTAACCGAGGCTAACCAGAGAGCTAACTGATGCTAACCAATGAGCTAACCGAGGCTAACCAATGAGCTAACCAAAGCTAACCAATGAGCTCTCGTGTGAGCCGGCAGTAGAGATTGCCTACAGGATTGGCCAGGGGACTGATTTGAGACCCAGACCTATGATCGTCATAATGCAGAGATATCAAGCAAAGGAAGCTATCTTGAAGTTGGCAAGAAGCAAGGGAGAGATCATGTTCCGAGACATGCGACTGAAGATATTTCCTGATATCACTGCGGATATTGCCAGGAGGAGAGCCCTATTCAATGAACTCAGGATGAAGCTGCGTAAGGCTGAGGTGAGGCATGGACTACTGTTCCCCGCAACACTTATTGTAACCTTCAATGGACAGACAAAACTGTATCGGGACTGTAGTGAAGCTGAACATTTCTATAAAACAGTGATAAGCCCGAGTTCAACTAAGATCTGAAATGAAGGTGGGAAAGGACTGATGGACATGACGTATCAGATGGTATGGTTATGCATATTAGGAGATGAAATTAATTATATTATGCAAAGGGAATTGCTGCAGTTGTGGTGAATTGTGTATTTGATTGTTTTCTTTTAGGCCAATATCCACTGGCCTATGAGTGATCTACTTTTTATTTAAAATTATTTACTTATCAACTGTGATTATGAGTTTATTGTGATTATTATAGCCCATTAGGAGATGAAATTAATTATATTATACAAAGGGAATTGCTGCAGGTTTGATGAATTGTGTTTTTGATTGTTCTCTTAGACCAATATCCATTGGTCTATGAGTGATCTACTTTTTATTTAAAATGATGTACTTCATCAACTGTGATTATGAGTTTATTGTGATTATTATAGCCCATTAGGAGTTGAAATTAATTATATTATACAAAGGGAATTGCTGCAGGTTTGTTGAATTGTGTTTTTGATTGTTCTCTTAGACCAATATCCTCTGGTCTATGAGTTATCTACTATTTTATTTTAAATTAGTTATTTCATCAACTGCGATTATGAGTTTATTGCTATTATTGGGCTATATAAGGTGTTTGTTTTTTTGTTTAAAGATGTTGAATAGAGACCAATTCTTACTGGTCTCTGGGGTTGTTCATTCCTCCTAAAATGTCATTTTGATTTATTCATTTTTTTTGATTTATTGATTCATAAATAAGATCGTGTGTAATAGACATTACCATGAATGTATCTAACACATTGACAACGATCTAAAATGTTTGGGAGCTACATGCTGCTCGTATAGGTGATTGAGTGAGTGAGTATGCACAGGGATAGTAATCCTTTATGTGCAGTTAGGTGGTGGGTTGTATGTGTGGTTTTAGTTGTGTTACATGTGTGTTTTGGTTCAGCTCTCAATTTAAAAAGTAGTGAAAGAGAAACACATTTTAAATTGCCATCTTAATGTCAAATAAGTTACCAAAGAAAGGGTTTAAATTGGCTCATATCAATATTTGTAGTTTAAGGAATAAAGTTACTGAGATAGAGGAAATACTATCATCGGGTATTCATTGTTTAGCTATATCAGAAACTCACTTAGATGACACATTTAATGACGCAGCAGTTGACATTCAGGGTTATAGTATATTTAGAAAAGACAGGAATGCACATGGAGGTGGGGTGGCAGTGTATATTCAAAAGCAAATACCAGCTAAAGTGAGATATGATTTAATGTCTCCTGATATTGAAGTACTTTGGTTGCAAATTCATTTGCCACACTTAAGACCTTTGTTGGTGGGATGCTGTTACAGACCTCCTAATGCTAACCTTGCTTATTTAGAAACAGTATGTCAAATGTTAGATAAAGTTTGTGATCTTGATAGAGAGATTTATTTTACAGGTGATTTAAACATAGACTGGAATATGTCGCACTGTGCCCTAAAAAATAAGTTGCTGACAATTACTAACACATGTAACTTAGTACAAATGGTGACTAAACCTACTAGGATAATTAGAAAGAAAGATGGATCAAATAGTGCAACTTGTATTGATCATATATTTACTAATTTCAGCCATTTATGTTCACAAGCAATTTCAATCCCGGTAGGGTGCACTGATCATAATCTAATCATCATTGTGAGAAAGACAAAGGTGCCAAAACCAGGACCAAAAGTAATAGTTAGAAGATCAATGAAATATTTTTGTGAAGAGTCATTTATAAAGGATGTTCAAAAGATATGTTGGAAACAAGTTCTTGAGAAACTAAACCCAGATGATGCTCTTGATGGCTTTAATTTCTTATTCAAGCAAGTGATTGATAAACATGCACCACTTAGAAAGCAGACTGTAAGGAACCTTAGAACGCCCTGGTTAGATGATGAGC
Source organism: Notothenia rossii (assembly GCF_949606895.1). Taxonomy (NCBI): domain Eukaryota; kingdom Metazoa; phylum Chordata; class Actinopteri; order Perciformes; family Nototheniidae; genus Notothenia; species Notothenia rossii. The sequence goes on from NW_027639883.1 coordinate 189,142, forward strand.
TAAGAGAACTAATGAAACAAAGAGATGATGCAAAACTTGTAGCTATCTCATCAAGTTATGAGTCAGACGGGCACATTTATAGAAAATTGAGGAATTATGTTACAGCATTAAATAAAAAGAAAAAACGAGTGTATTATGGAAATAAAATTAAAGCTATTAATGATGATAAGAAGAAGATGTGGGATTTAGTCAATGGCATGATGGGCCGTAAGCCCAAATCCACCTCAACATATCTTGAAGTGGAAGGGACATTTTTGACTAAACCGGTACAAATTGCTAATTATTTAAATGATTATTTTCTTGATAAAGTGGATACTTTGAGGAGAGATATGAAGCAACCTATTAACAGGAACTCCACTTTTCTAATAAATGATTTAATAATGGAAAATAAGAATTGTAAATTTAAAATAGAGAAAGTGTCAATTGCAGATGTTGAATGTCTACTAGGTAAATGTAATGATAAACCACCGGGTGTTGATAATCTAGATGGTAAATTTCTTAGATATGTTGCTAATTTGGTTGCGGAGCCTATCTGCCATATCATCAATGTAAGTATTGAAAAGTGTATTTGCCCACAGGCATGGAAAATAGCAAAAATTATTCCACTTGCAAAAAATCCAGCTGGATCATTTTCTGGAACAAATAGTCGCCCGATAAGTTTATTACCAGCGTTAGGAAAGATAATGGAGAGAATAATGTTTAATCAAATACAGAAATACTTTGAAGGTAACAATCTTAATACTGCTTATCAACATGCCTACAGACCGGGCCATTCCACATGCACTGCTTTAACACAAATGACCGATGACTGGAAGGTGGAGGTAGATAATAGGAAGTTAGTGGGAACGGTACTACTTGATTTTAGTTCTGCCTTTGATGTCATCGATCATCCATTGTTGTTGAACAAGCTAGAGCAATATGGTTTTCATCTGAATGCACTGAGGTGGATAGAAAGTTATTTGACCAATCGATGTCAAACTGTTTTTTTCAATGGAAGTCTGTCAACTATTAAGAAAGTCAGTTGTGGAGTTCCTCAGGGGAGTTGTTTGGGACCACTTTTATTTTCTATTTTCACAAATGATCTACCATTGGTCTTACAGGAATCCAAAATTGTTATGTATGCAGATGACTCGACAATATATGGAGCAGGTTCATCTACAAGGGAGCTGAGTCACTGTATAAATAAGGATCTACAAATGATTTCAGAGTGGGTAATAAATAATAAGTTGGTACTTAATGCAGGAAAAACTAAATCTTTAATAATTGGGTCAAATCATCAGTTAAAATGTGAACCTAAATTGCAGTTACATTTAAACCATATTGACATTAAACAAGTCAAGGAAACTAAGTTGTTAGGGATAACTCTAGATCAAACACTGTCTTGGTCTAAACAAATTGATAATGTTGTGTGTAAAATGGGAAGGGGTGTGTCACTCGTTAAAAGAATTGTAAAACATTTGCCAATAGATGTAAGGAGACAAGTCTTGGATGCTTTGGTGCTATCACAGCTTGATTACTGTTTTGTTGTTTGGTCTAGTGCTTCAGAAAACGATTTAAATAAACTACAAGTAGCACAGAATAAGGCAGCACGATGTGTTCTGCAGTGCTCCTACAGAACCAGAGTGACTGAAATGCTGGAGACACTGAAATGGATGAGTGTTAGACAGAGGTCCATTTATTCTCTGTTAAATTTTGTAAAGAATATTACAGTGACACACTTACCACATATATTGTCACAAAAGTTCATAGCACAGTACTCTACACATAACTATCAAACCAGACATGCAATAGAAAAAAGGTTCATTTTACCCAAATCAAGATCAAATATTAGACAGAAAACAGTACTATACAGAGCAATGGTCAGCTGGAATTCGTTACCGGTCCATATCATTCAAGACAACTCAAACATACATTTCAAACATTTGCTAAAACAATATCTGAGAACTACAAATTAAATTTGAACTGTACTTGTGGGTCAATTAGTAATTAGTAATTAGTATTATCATGTAAATTATATTGTTGGTAAAATTTTGTTTAGGTTTTGACTTGATGATGGTTAAAATGTGATGACTATTTTTTTCTGTTTTGTTTTTGCTTTCACTTCCTTACCATGCACTTTTCATGAAATGATGAGTTGTTCCGTTCTGGTTTGTATTATGTATGTTTTGTGTGGGTGAGGACCCCAGGAAGAATAGCCAATGCTCATGCTAGTGCTAATGGGGATCCTAATAAAAAACTAAAAACTAAACTAAACCCAGGCTAACCAATGAGCTAACCCAGGCTAACCAATGAGCTAACCCAGGCTAAAAAATGAACTAACTGAGGCTAACCAATGAGCTAACCCAGGCTAACCAATGAGCTAACTGAGGCTAACCAATGAGCTAACTGATGCTAACCAATGAGCTAACCGAGGCTAACCAATGAGCTAACTGAAGCTAACCCGGGCTAAACAATGAGCTAACCGATGAATGAGCTAACCCAGGCTAACCAATGAGGTAACCGAGACTAACCAATAAGCTATCTGAAGCTAACCAATGAGCTAACCCAGGCTAACCAATGAGCTAACCGAGGCTAACCAATGAGCTAACTGAAGCTAACCAATGAGCTTACCCAGGCTAACGAATGAGCTAACCCAGGCTAACCAATGAGCTAACGCAGGCTAACCAATGAGCTAACCGAGGCTAACCAATGAGCTAACTGAAGCTAACCAATGAGCTAACCCAGGCTAACCAATGAGCTAACTGAGGCTAACGAATGAGCTAACCCAGGCTAACCAATGAGCTAACTGAAGCTAACCAATGAGCTAACCGAGGAATGAGCTAACCCAGGCTAACCAATGAGCTAACTGAGGCTAACCAAAGAGCTAACTGATGCTAACCAGAGAGCTAACTGATGCTAACCAATGAGCTAACCGAGGCTAACCAATGAGCTAACCGAAGCTAACCAATGAGCTAACCCAGGCTAACCAATGAGCTAACCCAGGCTAACCAATGAGCTAACCTTGGCTAAACAATGAGCTAACTGATGCTAACCAATGAGCTAACTGAAGCTAACCCAGGCTAACCCAGGCTAACCAATGAGCTAACTGAAGCTAACAATGATCTAACTGAGGCTAACCAATGAGCTAACTGATGCTAACCAATGAGCTAACCGAGGCTAACCAATGAGCTAACTGAAGCTAACCAATGAGCTAACCCAGGCTAACCGAGCAATGAGCTAACCCAGGCTAACCAATGAGCTAACCTAGGCTAACCAATGAGCTAACTGAAGCTAACCAATGAGCTATATGAAGCTAACCAATGAGCTAACCGAGGCTAACCAATGAGCTAAATGATGCTAACCAATGAGCTAACTGAGGCTAACCAATGAGCTAACTGATGCTAACCAATGAGCTAATCCAGGCTAACCAATGAGCTAACCCAGGCTAACCAATGAGCTAACCGAGGCTAACCAATGAGCTAACTGATGCTAACCAATGAGCTAACCCAGGCTAACCTATGAGCTAGACCAGGCTAACCAATGAGCTAACTGAAGCTAACCAATGAGCTAACCGAGGCTAACCAATGAGCTAACTGATGCTAACCAATGAGCTAACCGAGGTTAACCAATGAGCTAACTGAAGCTAACCCGGGCTAAACAATGAGCTAACCGAGGAATGAGCTAACCCAGGCTAACCAATGAGGTAACCGAGACTAACCAATAAGCTATCTGAAGCTAACCAATGAGCTAACCCAGGCTAACCAATGAGCTAACCGAGGCTAACCAATGAGCTAACTGAAGCTAACCAATGAGCTTACCCAGGCTAACCAATGAGCTAACCCAGGCTAACCAATGAGCTAACGCAGGCTAACCAATGAGCTAACCGAGGCTAACCAATGAGCTAACTGAAGCTAACCAATGAGCTAACCCAGGCTAACCAATGAGCTAACTGAGGCTAACGAATGAGCTAACCCAGGCTAACCAATGAGCTAACTGAAGCTAACCAATGAGCTAACCGAGGAATGAGCTAACCCAGGCTAACCAATGAGCTAACTGAGGCTAACCAAAGAGCTAACTGATGCTAACCAGAGAGCTAACTGATGCTAACCAATGAGCTAACCGAGGCTAACCAATGAGCTAACCCAGGCTAACCAATGAGCTAACCCAGGCTAACCAATGAGCTAACCTTGGCTAAACAATGAGCTAACTGATGCTAACCAATGAGCTAACTGAAGCTAACCCAGGCTAACCCAGGCTAACCAATGAGCTAACTGAAGCTAACAATGATCTAACTGAGGCTAACCAATGAGCTAACTGATGCTAACCAATGAGCTAACCGAGGCTAACCAATGAGCTAACTGAAGCTAACCAATGAGCTAACCCAGGCTAACCGAGCAATGAGCTAACCCAGGCTAACCAATGAGCTAACCGAGGCTAACCAATGAGCTAACTGAAGCTAACCAATGAGCTATATGAAGCTAACCAATGAGCTAACCGAGGCTAACCAATGAGCTAACTGATGCTAACCAATGAGCTAACTGAGGCTAACCAATGAGCTAACTGATGCTAACCAATGAGCTAATCCAGGCTAACCAATGAGCTAACCCAGGCTAACCAATGAGCTAACCGAGGCTAACCAATGAGCTAACTGAAGCTAACCAATGAGCTAACTGAAGCTAACCAATGAGCTAACCGAGGCTAAACAATGAGCTAACTGATGCTAACCAATGAGCTAACTGATGCTAACCAATGAGCTAACCCAGGCTAACCAATGAGCTAACCGAGGCTAACCAATGAGCTAACTGAAGCTAACCAATGAGCTAACTGAAGCTAAACAATGAGTTAACTGATGCTAACCAATGAGCTTGCCCAGGCTAACCAATGAGTAAACTGAAGCTAACCAATGAGCTAACCGAGGCTAACCAATGAGCTAACCGAGTAATGAGCTAACCCAGGCTAACCAATGAGCTAACCGAGGCTAACCAATGAGCTAACTGAAGCTAACCCAGGCTAACCAATGAGCTAACCGAGGAATGAGCTAACCCAGGCTAACCAATGAGCTAACCGAGGAATGAGCTAACCCAGGCTAACCAATGAGCTAACTGATGCTCACCAATGAGCTAACCGAGGCTAACCAATGAGCTAACTGAAGCTAACCCAGGATAAACAATGAGCTAATCGAGGAATGAGCTAACCCAGGCTAACCAATGAGCTAAACCAGGCTAACCAATGAGCTAACTGAAGCTAACCAATGAGCTAACCCAGGCTAACCAATGAGCTAACCCAGGCTAACTAATGAGCTAACCGAGGCTAACCAATGAGCTAACTGAGGCTAACCAATGAGCTAACTGATGCTAACCAATGAGCTAACCCAGGCTAACCTATGAGCTAACCGAGGCTAACCAATGAGCTAACTGAAGCTAACCAATGAGCTAACCCAGGCTAACCAATGAGCTAACCCAGGCTAACCAATGAGCTAGCCCAGGCTAACCAATGAGCTAACTGAATCTAACCAATGAGTTAACCGAGGCTAACCAATGAGCTAACTGAGGCTAACCAATGAGCTAACTGATGCTAACCAATGAGCTAACCGAGGCTAACCAATGAGCTAACTGAAGCTAACCAATGAGCTAACCGAGGCTAACCAATGAGCTAACCCAGGCTAACCAATGAGCTAGCCCAGGCTAACCAATGAGCTAACTGAAGCAAACCAATGAGCTAACTGAGGCTAACCAATGAGCTAACCGAGTAATGAGCTAACCCAGGCTAACCAATGAGCTAACCGAGGCTAACCAATGAGCTAACTGAGGCTAACCAATGAGCTAACTGAAGCTAACCAATGAGCTAACCCAGGCTAACCAATGAGCTAACCCAGGCTAACCAATGAGCTAGCCAAGGCTAACCAATGAGCTAACTGAATCTAACCAATGAGCTAACCGAGGCTAACCAATGAGCTAACTGAAGCTAACCAATGAGCTAACTGATGCTAACCAATGAGCTAACCGAGGCTAAACAATGAGCTAACTGAAGCTAACCCAGGCTAACCAATGAGCTAACCGAGGCTAACCAATGAGCTAACTGAAGCTAACCAATGAGCTATCCCAGGCTAACCAATGAGCAAACCCAGGCTAACCAATGAGCTAGCCCAGGCTAACCAATGAGCTAACCCAGGCTAACCAATGAGCTAACCGACGAATGAGCTAACCCAGGCTAACCAATGAGCTAACCGAGGCTAACCAATGAGCTAACTGAAGCTAACCAATGAGCTAACCCAGGCTAACCAATGAGCTAACTGAGGCTAACCAATGAGCTAACCGAGGCTAACCAATGAGCTAACTGAAGCTAACCAATGAGCTAACTGAAGCTAACCAATGAGCTAACTGATGCTAACCAATGAGCTAACCCAGGCTAACCAATGAGCTAGCACAGGCTAACCAATGAGCTAGCCCAGGCTAACCAATGAGCTAACTGAAGCTAACCAATGAGCTAACCGAGGCTAACCAATGAGCTAACTGAGGCTAACCAATGAGCAAACTGATGCTAACCAATGAGCTAACTGAGGCTAACCAATGAGCAAACTGATGCTAACCAATGAGCTAAACGAGGCTAACCAATGAGCTAACTGAAGCTAACCCGGGCTAAACAATGAGCTAACCGATGAATGAGCTAACCCAGGCTAAACAATGAGGTAACCGAGGCTAACCAATGAGCTAACTGAAGCTAACCAATGAGCTAACTCAGGCTAACCAATGAGCTAACCCAGGCTAACCAATGAGCTAACTGAGGCTAACCAAAGAGCTAACTGATGCTAACCAGAGAGCTAACTGATGCTAACCATTGAGCTAACCCAGGCTAACTAATGAGCTAACTGAGGCTAAACAATGAGCTAACTGATGCTAACCAATGAGCTAACTGAAGCTAACCCAGGCTAACCCAAGCTAACCAATGAGCTAACTGAAGCTAACAATGAGCTAACTGAGGCTAACCAATGTGCTAACTGATGATAACCAATGAGCTAACCGAGGCTAACAAATGAGCTAACTGAAGCTAACCAATGAGCTAACCCAGGCTAACCGAGGAATGAGCTAACCCAGGCTAACCAATGAGCTAACCGAGGCTAACCAATGAGCTAACTGAAGCTAACCAATGAGCTAACTGAAGCTAACCATTGAGCTATCTGAGGCTAACCAATGAGCTAACCCAGGCTAACCGAGGAATGAGCTAACCCAGGCTAACCAATGAGCTAACCGAGGCTAACCAATGAGCTAACCGAGGCTAACCAATGAGCTAACTGATGCTAACCATTGAGCTATCTGAGGCTAACCAATGAGCTAACTGATGCTAACCAATGAGCTAATCCAGGCTAACCAATGAGCTAATCCAGGCTAACCAATGAGCTAACCCAGGCTAACCAATGAGCTAACCGAGGCTAACCAATGAGCTAACTGATGCTAACCAATGAGCTAACCCAGGCTAACCTATGAGCTAGACCAGGCTAACCAATGAGCTAACTGAAGCTAACCAATGAGCTAACCGAGGCTAACCAATGAGCTAACTGATGCTAACCAATGAGCTAACCGAGGTTAACCAATGAGCTAACTGAAGCTAACCCGGGCTAAACAATGAGCTAACCGAGGAATGAGCTAACCCAGGCTAACCAATGAGGTAACCGAGACTAACCAATAAGCTATCTGAAGCTAACCAATGAGCTAACCCAGGCTAACCAATGAGCTAACCGAGGCTAACCAATGAGCTAACTGAAGCTAACCAATGAGCTTACCCAGGCTAACCAATGAGCTAACCCAGGCTAACCAATGAGCTAACGCAGGCTAACCAATGAGCTAACCGAGGCTAACCAATGAGCTAACTGAAGCTAACCAATGAGCTAACCCAGGCTAACCAATGAGCTAACTGAGGCTAACGAATGAGCTAACCCAGGCTAACCAATGAGCTAACTGAAGCTAACCAATGAGCTAACCGAGGAATGAGCTAACCCAGGCTAACCAATGAGCTAACTGAGGCTAACCAAAGAGCTAACTGATGCTAACCAGAGAGCTAACTGATGCTAACCAATGAGCTAACCGAGGCTAACCAATGAGCTAACCCAGGCTAACCAATGAGCTAACCCAGGCTAACCAATGAGCTAACCTTGGCTAAACAATGAGCTAACTGATGCTAACCAATGAGCTAACTGAAGCTAACCCAGGCTAACCCAGGCTAACCAATGAGCTAACTGAAGCTAACAATGATCTAACTGAGGCTAACCAATGAGCTAACTGATGCTAACCAATGAGCTAACCGAGGCTAACCAATGAGCTAACTGAAGCTAACCAATGAGCTAACCCAGGCTAACCGAGCAATGAGCTAACCCAGGCTAACCAATGAGCTAACCGAGGCTAACCAATGAGCTAACTGAAGCTAACCAATGAGCTATATGAAGCTAACCAATGAGCTAACCGAGGCTAACCAATGAGCTAACTGATGCTAACCAATGAGCTAACTGAGGCTAACCAATGAGCTAACTGAAGCTAACCAATGAGCTAATCCAGGCTAACCAATGAGCTAACCCAGGCTAACCAATGAGCTAACCGAGGCTAACCAATGAGCTAACTGAAGCTAACCAATGAGCTAACTGAAGCTAACCAATGAGCTAACCGAGGCTAAACAATGAGCTAACTGATGCTAACCAATGAGCTAACTGATGCTAACCAATGAGCTAACCCAGGCTAACCAATGAGCTAACCGAGGCTAACCAATGAGCTAACTGAAGCTAACCAATGAGCTAACTGAAGCTAAACAATGAGTTAACTGATGCTAACCAATGAGCTTGCCCAGGCTAACCAATGAGTAAACTGAAGCTAACCAATGAGCTAACCGAGGCTAACCAATGAGCTAACCGAGTAATGAGCTAACCCAGGCTAACCAATGAGCTAACCGAGGCTAACCAATGAGCTAACTGAAGCTAACCCAGGCTAACCAATGAGCTAACCGAGGAATGAGCTAACCCAGGCTAACCAATGAGCTAACCGAGGAATGAGCTAACCCAGGCTAACCAATGAGCTAACTGATGCTCACCAATGAGCTAACCGAGGCTAACCAATGAGCTAACTGAAGCTAACCCAGGATAAACAATGAGCTAATCGAGGAATGAGCTAACCCAGGCTAACCAATGAGCTAAACCAGGCTAACCAATGAGCTAACTGAAGCTAACCAATGAGCTAACCCAGGCTAACCAATGAGCTAACCCAGGCTAACTAATGAGCTAACCGAGGCTAACCAATGAGCTAACTGAGGCTAACCAATGAGCTAACTGATGCTAACCAATGAGCTAACCCAGGCTAACCTATGAGCTAACCGAGGCTAACCAATGAGCTAACTGAAGCTAACCAATGAGCTAACCCAGGCTAACCAATGAGCTAACCCAGGCTAACCAATGAGCTAGCCCAGGCTAACCAATGAGCTAACTGAATCTAACCAATGAGTTAACCGAGGCTAACCAATGAGCTAACTGAGGCTAACCAATGAGCAAACTGATGCTAACCAATGAGCTAACCGAGGCTAACCAATGAGCTAACTGAAGCTAACCAATGAGCTAACCGAGGCTAACCAATGAGCTAACCCAGGCTAACCAATGAGCTAGCCCAGGCTAACCAATGAGCTAACTGAAGCAAACCAATGAGCTAACTGAGGCTAACCAATGAGCTAACCGAGTAATGAGCTAACCCAGGCTAACCAATGAGCTAACCGAGGCTAACCAATGAGCTAACTGAGGCTAACCAATGAGCTAACTGAAGCTAACCAATGAGCTAACCCAGGCTAACCAATGAGCTAACCCAGGCTAACCAATGAGCTAGCCAAGGCTAACCAATGAGCTAACTGAATCTAACCAATGAGCTAACCGAGGCTAACCAATGAGCTAACTGAAGCTAACCAATGAGCTAACTGATGCTAACCAATGAGCTAACCGAGGCTAAACAATGAGCTAACTGAAGCTAACCCAGGCTAACCAATGAGCTAACCGAGGCTAACCAATGAGCTAACTGAAGCTAACCAATGAGCTATCCCAGGCTAACCAATGAGCAAACCCAGGCTAACCAATGAGCTAGCCCAGGCTAACCAATGAGCTAACCCAGGCTAACCAATGAGCTAACCGACGAATGAGCTAACCCAGGCTAACCAATGAGCTAACCGAGGCTAACCAATGAGCTAACTGAAGCTAACCAATGAGCTAACCCAGGCTAACCAATGAGCTAACTGAGGCTAACCAATGAGCTAACCGAGGCTAACCAATGAGCTAACTGAAGCTAACCAATGAGCTAACTGAAGCTAACCAATGAGCTAACTGATGCTAACCAATGAGCTAACCCAGGCTAACCAATGAGCTAGCCCAGGCTAACCAATGAGCTAGCCCAGGCTAACCAATGAGCTAACTGAAGCTAACCAATGAGCTAACCGAGGCTAACCAATGAGCTAACTGAGGCTAACCAATGAGCAAACTGATGCTAACCAATGAGCTAACTGAGGCTAACCAATGAGCAAACTGATGCTAACCAATGAGCTAAACGAGGCTAACCAATGAGCTAACTGAAGCTAACCCGGGCTAAACAATGAGCTAACCGATGAATGAGCTAACCCAGGCTAAACAATGAGGTAACCGAGGCTAACCAATGAGCTAACTGAAGCTAACCAATGAGCTAACTCAGGCTAACCAATGAGCTAACCCAGGCTAACCAATGAGCTAACTGAGGCTAACCAAAGAGCTAACTGATGCTAACCAGAGAGCTAACTGATGCTAACCATTGAGCTAACCCAGGCTAACTAATGAGCTAACTGAGGCTAAACAATGAGCTAACTGATGCTAACCAATGAGCTAACTGAAGCTAACCCAGGCTAACCCAAGCTAACCAATGAGCTAACTGAAGCTAACAATGAGCTAACTGAGGCTAACCAATGTGCTAACTGATGATAACCAATGAGCTAACCGAGGCTAACAAATGAGCTAACTGAAGCTAACCAATGAGCTAACCCAGGCTAACCGAGGAATGAGCTAACCCAGGCTAACCAATGAGCTAACCGAGGCTAACCAATGAGCTAACTGAAGCTAACCAATGAGCTAACTGAAGCTAACCATTGAGCTATCTGAGGCTAACCAATGAGCTAACCCAGGCTAACCGAGGAATGAGCTAACCCAGGCTAACCAATGAGCTAACCGAGGCTAACCAATGAGCTAACCGAGGCTAACCAATGAGCTAACTGATGCTAACCATTGAGCTATCTGAGGCTAACCAATGAGCTAACTGATGCTAACCAATGAGCTAATCCAGGCTAACCAATGAGCTAACCCAGGCTAACCAATGAGCTAACCGAGGCTAACCAATGAGCTAACCCAGGCTAACCAATGAGCTAACTGAAGCTAACCAATGAGCTAACCCAGGCTAACCAATGAGCTAACCAAGGAATGAGCTAACCCAGGCTAACCAATGAGCTAACTGAGGCTAACCAATTGGCTAACTGAAGCTAACCAATGAGCTAACTGAAGCTAACCAATGAGCTAACCAAGGCTAACCAATGAGCTAACCGAGGAATGGGCTAACCCAGGCTAACCAATGAGCTAACCGAAGCTAACCAATGAGCTAACTGAAGCTAACCAATGAGCTAACCAAGGCTAACCAATGAGCTAACCAAGGAATGGGCTAACCCAGGCTAACCAATGAGCTAACCGAGGCTAACCAATGAGCTAACTGAAGCTAACCAATGAGCTAACTGAAGCTAACCAATGAGCTAACCGAGGCTAACCAATGAGCTAACTGATGCTAACCAATGAGCTAACCCAGGCTAACCAATGAGCTAACCGAGGCTAACCAATGAGCTAACTTAAGCTAACCAATGAGCTAACTGAAGCTAACCAATGAGCTAACCCAGGCTAATCAATGAAGTAACTGAAGCTAATCAATGAGCTAGCCCAGGCTAATCAATGAACTAACTGAAGCTAACCAATGAGCTAACAGAGGCTAACCAATGAGCTAACCGAGGAATGAGCTAACCCAGGGTAACCAATGAGCTAACCGAGGCTAACCAATGAGCTAACTGAAGCTAACCAATAAGCTAACCCAGGCTAACCAATGAGCTAACTGAAGCTAACCAATGAGCTAACGCAGGCTAACCAATGAGCTAAGCGAGGCTAACCAATGAGCTAACTGAAGCTAACCAATGAGCTAACCCAGGCTAACCAATGAGCTAACTGAGGCTAACCAATGAGCTAACCCAGGCTAACCAATGAGCTAACTGAAGCTAACCAATGAGCTAACCGAGGAATGAGCTAACCCAGGCTAACCAATGAGCTAACTGAGGCTAACCAAAGAGCTAACTGATGCTAACCAGAGAGCTAACTGATGCTAACCAATGAGCTAACCAAGGCTAACCAATGAGCTAACCGAAGCTAACCAATGAGCTAACCCAGGCTAACCAATGAGCTAACCCAGGCTAACCAAGGAGCTAACTGAGGCTAACCAAAGAGCTAACTGATGCTAACCAGAGAGCTAACTGATGCTAACCAATGAGCTAACCAAGGCTAACCAATGAGCTAACCGAAGCTAACCAATGAGCTAACCCAGGCTAACCAATGAGCTAACCCAGGCTAACCAAGGAGCTAACTGAGGCTAAACAATGAGCTAACTGATGCTAACCAATGAGCTAACTGAAGCTAACCCAGGCTAACCCAGGCTAACCAATGAGCTAACCGAGGCTAACCAATGAGCTAACTGAATATAACCAATGAGCTAACTGAAGCTAACCAATGAGCTAACAGAGGCTAACCAATGAGCTAACTGAGGCTAACCATTGAGCGAACTGAGGCTAACCAATGAGCTAACTGATGCTAACCAATGAGCTAACCCAGGCTAACCAATGAGCTAACCGAGGCTAACCAATGAGCTAACCCAGGCTAACCAATGAGCTAACTGAAGCTAACCAATGAGCTAACTGATGCTAACCAATGAGCTAACCGAGGCTAACCAATGAGCTAACTGAAGATAACCAATGAGCTAACCCAGGCTAACCGAGGAATGAGCTAACCCAGGCTAACCAATGAGCTAACCGAGGCTAACCAATTGGCTAACTGAAGCTAACCAATGAGCTAACTGAAGCTAACCAATGAGCTAACCGAGGCTAACCAATGACCTAACTGATGCTAACCAATGAGCTAACTGAGGCTAACCAATGAGCTAACTGATGCTAACCAATGAGCTAACCCAGGCTAACCAATGAGCTAACCGAGGCTAACCAATGAGCTAACTGAAGCTAACCAATGAGCCAACTGAAGCTAAACAATGAGCTAACTGATGCTAACCAATGAGCTAACCGGGGCTAACCAATGAGCTAACTCAAGCTAACCAATGAGCTAACCCAGGCTAACCAATGAGCTAACCCAGGCTAACCAATGAGCTAGCCCAGGTTAACCAATGAGCTAACTGAAGCTAACCAATGAGCTAACCGAGGCTAACCAATGAGCTAACCGAGTAATGAGCTAACCCAGGCTAACCAATGAGCTAACCGAGGCTAACCAATGAGCTAACTGAGGCTAACCAATGAGCTAACTGATGCTAACCAATGAGCTAACCCAGGCTAACCGTTGAGCTAACCGAGGCTAACCAATGAGCTAACTGAAGCTAACCAATGAGCTAACCCAGGCTAACCAATGAGCTAACCCAGGCTAACCAATGAGCTAGCCCAGGCTAACCAATGAGCTAACTGAATCTAAACAATGAGCTAACCGAGGCTAACCAATGAGCTAACTGAGGCTAACCAATGAGCTAACTGATGCTAACCAATGAGCTAACCGAGGCTAACCAATGAGCTAACTGAAGCTAACCCAGGCTAACCAATGAGCTAACCGAGGAATGAGCTAACCCAGGCTAACCAATGAGCTAACCGAGGCTAACCAATGAGCTAACTGAAGCTAACCAATGAGCTAACCCAGGCTAACCAATGAGCTAACCCAGGCTAACCAATGAGCTAACCGAGGCTAACCAATGAGCTAACTGAGGCTAACCAATGAGCTAACTGATGCTAACCAATGAGCTAACCCAGGCTAACCAATGAGCTAGCCCAGGCTAACCAATGAGCTAACTTAAGCTAACCAATGAGCTAACCGAGGCTAACCAATGAGCTAACCGAGTAATGAGCTAACCCAGGCTAACCAATGAGCTAACCGAGGCTAATCAATGAGCTAACTGAGGCTAACCAATGAGCTAACTGATGCTAACCAATGAGCTAACCCAGGCTAACCAATGAGCTAACCGAGGCTAACCAATGAGCTAACTGAAGCTAACCAATGAGCTAACCCAGGCTAACCAATGAGCTAACCCAGGCTAACCAATGAGCTAGCCCAGGCTAACCAATGAGCTAACTGAATCTAAACAATGAGCTAACCGAGGCTAACCAATGAGCTAACTGAGGCTAACCAATGAGCTAACTGATGCTAACCAATGAGCTATCCGAGGCTAACCAATGAGCTAACTGAAGCTAACCCAGGCTAACCAATGAGCTAACCGAGGAATGAGCTAACCCAGGCTAACCAATGAGCTAACCAAGGCTAACCAATGAGCTAACTGAAGCTAACCAATGAGCTAACCCAGGCTAACCAATGAGCTAACTGAGGCTAACCAATGAGCTAACTGAGGCTAACGATTTACACATGCTATGACTCCGGGGGTACTTCCATTCGCTTCGTCTTGATCTGTTGATGTTATTTCATGTCTCGTTTGTCCATTGTGACGGTGGTAAAGCCAGGGAAATGTCCCGGAGATATACTGAGAAATCTTTGTAACAGCATTTTCCTGCGATCACAGCTGTTCACAGCTACGAGGCTGGGACCGCTTCCATTTGCTTCGTCTTGATCTGTAGATGTTATTTCATGTCTCATTTGTTCATTTTGATGGAGAAAAAGTTGTACATTTAGTGAATTCAGAGTGTCTAAGCTGCACAAGTAGGCATGTTTGAGTACTCAGGTCCAGTGGCTCACTGCGTTAACGCTCTGATCACGCCCGCTAGGAGCGCATTGAGAGTGAGCAGTGTATGTGTGGACGCAAAAGTTTGGGACAAATTTGGACAAAGTGGAGCAAATAAGACGGTTTTTGCACTTTATTTTTGGACAAACAGCCCCCCAAACAGCTCTGCTGTCGGGGGGGATACTTTCAAACCGTGTTTTGTGAACATCAGAGGAGAAAATACGAGGAGCAACAGCGCGAACGCAGCGAGAGTGCTGGAGGAAGCAGGTCAATTGTTTGCTGAGGAAACGGGACAAAGTGATTAAAACAAGCGTTTTAATCGCGATCTTTTCCGGCAAAACCCCCCCAAAACAGCTCAGCTGTCTGGGGGGACAAACATTGAAGGTGCGTTGTGGAGAAAATGGAGAAAAGAACGGAGAATAAGGACGTGAATCCTGGAATGTCTGGAATGTCTGGAATGCGGGGGGCGGCGAAGAAAGCGGAAGAAGCCGAGCTGAATGCAGCGGAACATGCTGGAGAAACGGGAGGAAAACCGACAATGCAGACGGATACTGAGGGCTCTACACAAGGAAAGGATGTAAGAGAGGCGGCCTGCATGATGGGAAATATAAGGAATGAAGAGGAGAAAGCGAAGCTGCTGCTGGAGAGGAAGCTGGATGAGAGGAGCCGGGAGGAAAGAGAGGCGGAAAAAGCCGGACTAATGAAAGGAAAGGCTGGAAAGAAGGGAATTATGGAGAGAGAAGAGGAGACGGGTGCGTCTCAATCCGGAACAAGCACAACAACGGCTTCAAAGAGACTGGGAGGAGGACATTGCGGAGCGGAACAGAACCCGGAAGAGGGCGCGAGAAATAGCAGCGGAGGTATCAAGGAACGCGCAGGGAAGAGCGGTGAGGCTCTAAAGACAAGCGGAGGGTCAGAAAATGCACAGGAGAGTGCGCAGAGAAGAACAGAAGAGGAGGAAAGCCGGGAGAACACGGGAGAAGGACAAAAGTTCGTGAATGGAGACGACGGAAGGAAAGAGGAGGGGCCTGGACAAAGAAAGAAAACGGACGGAGAAAAAGAGAGAAACAGTTTGAAACAGGGCAGTAGCAAAGTAAAAGAGAGGGGGAAAAGGGTGGGAGAAGGGAATGAGGACATTAGTTACCGGGCGGATCTGACACTGGCGGTGACGGTGGAGGGGGGCCTGGGAAAGATTACAATGTTGGACATGCTGTGTGAAATACAGGATGAGTGTGGAGAAGTGTTGGGATGCAGGCTGAAGGGGGAGAGGTATGAGGTGACAATGAGATATGTGGAGGGAAAGAAGAGATTGCTGGAGGGGCTGAGGGTGAAGGGGGTGGTCATAAAGGCAGAGGAGTTAACAGCTATGGAGGTGATGGTGTCCTTTATGTACATGCCGATATATATCGAGGATGACCAGATCCTGAGGAGGCTGTTTGAGTGGGGGGTTAAGGCTGTTTCACCCATCAAAAGAAGATATGTAAAGAACACCAGGGAGGGGATGAGGATAGCGGACGGGACACGCTTCCTCAAAGTTTCTCTTAATGAGAAGGTAACATCGCTGCCGTACTCGACACAATTTAGAGTGGAGGGGGGGGCAGAATACGTAAGGGTCATACATGACAGACAGGTGGCGGTGTGCAGAAACTGTCTAAGGGCGGGGCACATTTTTAGGGAGTGTCCGGAGATAAAATGTTACAGGTGTGGGGGTGTTGGGCATTTTGCGAGGGATTGTGCTGGGGAAGAGAGGGTGGGAAGGAGAGAACAGGCCAGGCCTGAAAAGCAGGGGGAGAGAGAGAGGCTCGATGTGGAGGAGGAAGCGGAGCAGGAGGTGGAAGAGGTGGATAAAGAAGAGGGGGGGGGGGAGGATGAGGGGGCTGAGGAGGTGATAGAGGGAGAGAAGGTAGTGGTGGTGGCGGTGGGGCAGAAAGAAATAGGGGGCGAACAGAAGGAAGGAGGGAAGAAAAGACAACATGAGGGGGTAGCGGAGGAGGGAAATGAGGGGACACAGACAGTGGGGAAAGGGAAGGGGAAAAAGAAGAAAACAAAGACGGAGAGAAAGAAAAGTCCGAACGGCGAAGGTGTGGAGAAGGAGGGGGTGACGACGGTGGAGGAGAGAGAAGAAGCGGTGATGGTGGTGGAGGAGAGAGAAGAAGCGGAGAAGGTGGGGGAGCAGAGAGTGGAAGATGAGATTACGTTGCTCCTGGAGGATGATGACGAAATCGTAGAGGTGACGGTGGGAGAGCAGGAGATCGAGGAGTGGGTCGAGGTTCCGAGAACCAGGGGACGGAGTAGGAGTCCGATGACGGCTGGGAGAGAGGGATCGAGGGTCGGAGGAGGTGACTCAAAACCATCAGGAATACCCGTGAGAGGGAAAGTGAAAACGCGTTCACAAGTGGAGAAGAATGTGAAAGGAGTCGGTGGAGATGAACTGGACAGCGAAAGGTGAGCTGAAGGAGAACTTTTGGAATACTCCAACGCTAATCCCCTTTAAATAACAATGGTGAAGATTGTTTCTTTCAACGGCTGTGGCCTGAAAAAGAAGGACAAGTGGGAACAGACTTTTTTTTTCAAACTTTACATGCAATGGTGACGATATGTACATTTAATGGCCGGGGGCTAAAAACAAAGGACAGAATGGACAGGGCTTTACTGCTATGTACAGCTGATGTCATATGCCTACAGGAGACACACTGGGACAATGAAAGTGTGATTGTGAAGCTATTTCAGTGAAACAAGAATGTTTTGAACATTTGACAGATTTATGCTTAATTTTCTCAAATAGTTACTGAAAGATACATTCTTTGTGATTTTGAGGCTATTTCAGTGAAACAAGGCTGTTTTGAACATTTAACAGATTTATGCTTAATTCTCTCAAAAAGTTACTGAAAGATACATTCTTGTGGAAAAAAGCTGAACACTTCTACATTCTTTGTGATTTTGAGGCTATTTCAGTGAAACAAGGCTGTTTTGAACATTTGAGAGATTTATGCTTAATTCTCTCAAAACGCTACTGAAAGATACATTCTTTGTGATTTTGAGGCTATTTCAGTGAAACAAGACCATTTTGAAAAAAAGTAACAGAGTAATGCGTAATTCTCTCAAAAAGTTACTGAAAAAAAACATTCTTGTGGAAAAAAGCTGAACGCTTCTACATTCTTTCTGATTTTGAGGCTATTTCATTGAAACAAGGCCGTTTTGGACATTTGAGAGATTTATGCTTAATTCTCTCAGAAAGTTACTGAAAGATACATTCTTTGTGATTTTGAGGCTATTTCAGTGAAACACGCCCGTTTTCAACATTTGACAGATTTATGCTTAATTCTCTCAAAAAGTTACTGAAAGATACATTATTGTGGAAAAAAGCTGAACACTTCTACATTTACTAAATTCTCTCAAAGAGTTACTGAAAGATACATTCTTGTGGAAAAAAGCTGAACACTTCTACATTCTTTGTGATTTTGAGGCTATTTCAGTGAAACAAGGCCATTTTGAACATTTAACAGATTTATGCTTAATTCTCTCAAAAAGTTACTGAAAGATACATTCTTTGTGATTTTGAGGCTATTTCAGTGAAACGAGGCCATTTTGAACATTTAACAGATTTATGCTTAATTCTCTCAAAAAGTTACTGAAAGATACATTCTTGTGGAAAAAAGCTGAACACTTCTACATTTACTCAATTCTCTCAACAGGTTACTGAAAGATACATTCTTGTGGAAAAAAGCTGAACACTTCTACATTAATGCGTAGTTCTCTCAAAAAGTTACTGAAAGATACATTCTTGTGGAAAAAAGCTGAACGCTTCTACATTCTTTCTGATTTTGAGGCTATTTCATTGAAACAAGGCCGATTTGGACATTTGAGAGATTTATGCTTAATTCTCTCAGAAAGTTACTGAAAGATACATTCTTTGTGATTTTGAGGCTATTTCAGTGAAACAAGGCCGTTTTGAACATTTAACAGATTTATGCTTAATTCTCTCAAAATCTTACTGAAAGATACATTCTTGTGGAAAAAAGCTGAACAATTCTACATTTATGCTTAATTCTCTCAAAATCTTACTGAAAGATACATTCTTGTGGAAAAAAGCTGAACACTTCTACATTTATGCGTAATTCTCTCAAAAACTTACTGAAAGATACATTCTTGTGGAAAAAAGCTGAACACTTCTACATTTACTCAATTCTCTCAAAAAGTTAATGAAAGATACATTCTTGTGGAAAAAAGCTGAACACTTCTACATTTACTCAATTCTCTCAAAAAGTTACTGAAAGATACATTCTTGTGGAAAAAAGCTGAACACTTCTACATTCTTTGTGATTTTGAGGCTATTTCAGTGAAACAAGGCTGTTTTGAAAATGTAACAGATTTATGCTTAATTCTCTCAAAAAGTTACTGAAAGATACATTGTTTGTGATTTTGAGGCTATTTCAGTGAAACAAGGCTGTTTTGAACATTTAACAGATTTATGCTTAATTCTCTCAAAAAGTTACTGAAAGATACATTTTTTGTGATTTTGAAGCTATTTCAGTGAAACAAGGCCGTTTTGAACATTTGACAGATTTATGCTTAATTCTCTCAAAAAGTTACTGAAAGATACATTCTTGTGGAAAAAAGCTGAACACTTCTACATTTATGCGTAATTCTCTCAAAAAGTTACTGAAAGATACATTTTTGTGGAAAAAAGCTGAAGAATTCTACGTTATTTGTGATTTTGAGGCTATTTCAGTGAAACAAGGCTGTTTTGAACATTTAACAGATGTATGCTTAATTCTCTCAAAAAGCTACTGTAAGATACATTCTTTGTGATTTTGAGGCTATTTCATTGAAACAAGGCTGTTTTTAACATTTAACAGATTTATGCTTAATTCTCTCAAAAAGCTACTGAAAGATACATTCTTTGTGATTTTGAGGCTATTTCAGTGAAACAAGGCCATTTTGAAAATGTAACAGATTTATGCTTAATTATCTCAAAAAGTTACTGAAAGAAACATTCTTTGTGATTTTGAGGCTATTTCAGTGAAACAAGGCTGTTTTGAACATTTAACAGATTTATGCTTAATTCTCTCAAAAAGTTACTGAAAGATACATTCTTGTGGAAAAAAGCTGAACACTTCTACATTCTTTGTGATTTTGAGGCTATTTCAGTGAAACAAGGCTGTTTTGAACATTTGAGAGATTTATGCTTAATTCTCTCAAAAAGTTACTGAAAGATACATTCTTGTGGAAAAAAGCTGAACACTTCTACATTTACTCAATTCTCTCAAAAAGTTAATGAAAGATACATTCTTGTGGAAAAAAGCTGAACACTTCTACATTTACTCAATTCTCTCAAAAAGTTACTGAAAGATACATTCTTGTGGAAAAAAGCTGAACACTTCTACATTCTTTGTGATTTTGAGGCTATTTCAGTGAAACAAGGCCATTTTGAAAAGTTAACATATTTATGCTTAATTCTCTCCAAAAGTTACTGAAAGATGCATTCTTTGTGATTTTGTGGTTATTTCAGTGAAATAAGGCTGTTTTGAACATTTAACAGATTTATGCTTAATTCTCTCAAAAGGTTACTGAAAGATACATTCTTTGTGATTGTGAAGCTATTTCAGTGAAACAAGAATGTTTTGAACATTTGACAGATTTATGCTTAATTTTCTCAAATAGTTACTGAAAGATACATTCTTTGTGATTTTGAGGCTATTTCAGTGAAACAAGGCTGTTTTGAACATTTAACAGATTTATGCTTAATTCTCTCAAAAAGTTACTGAAAGATACATTCTTGTGGAAAAAAGCTGAACACTTCTACATTCTTTGTGATTTTGAGGCTATTTCAGTGAAACAAGGCTGTTTTGAACATTTGAGAGATTTATGCTTAATTCTCTCAAAACGCTACTGAAAGATACATTCTTTGTGATTTTGAGGCTATTTCAGTGAAACAAGACCATTTTGAAAAAAAGTAACAGAGTAATGCTTAATTCTCTCAAAAAGTTACTGAAAGATACATTCTTGTGGAAAAAAGCTGAACACTTCTACATTTATGCGTAATTCTCTCAAAAAGTTACTGAAAAAAAACATTCTTGTGGAAAAAAGCTGAACGCTTCTACATTCTTTCTGATTTTGAGGCTATTTCATTGAAACAAGGCCGTTTTGGACATTTGAGAGATTTATGCTTAATTCTCTCAGAAAGTTACTGAAAGATACATTCTTTGTGATTTTGAGGCTATTTCAGTGAAACACGCCCGTTTTCAACATTTGACAGATTTATGCTTAATTCTCTCAAAGAGTTACTGAAAGATACATTGTTGTGGAAAAAAGCTGAACACTTCTACATTCTTTGTGATTTTGAGGCTATTTCAGTGAAACAAGGCTGTTTTGAAAATGTAACAGATTTATGCTTAATTCTCTCAAAAAGTTACTGAAAGATACATTGTTTGTGATTTTGAGGCTATTTCAGTGAAACAAGGCTGTTTTGAACATTTAACAGATTTATGCTTAATTCTCTCAAAAAGTTACTGAAAGATACATTTTTTGTGATTTTGAAGCTATTTCAGTGAAACAAGGCCGTTTTGAACATTTGACAGATTTATGCTTAATTCTCTCAAAAAGTTACTGAAAGATACATTCTTGTGGAAAAAAGCTGAACACTTCTACATTTATGCGTAATTCTCTCAAAAAGTTACTGAAAGATACATTCTTGTGGAAAAAAGCTGAAGAATTCTACGTTATTTGTGATTTTGAGGCTATTTCAGTGAAACAAGGCTGTTTTGAACATTTAACAGATGTATGCTTAATTCTCTAAAAAAGCTACTGTAAGATACATTCTTTGTGATTTTGAGGCTATTTCATTGAAACAAGGCTGTTTTTAACATTTAACAGATTTATGCTTAATTCTCTCAAAAAGCTACTGAAAGATACATTCTTTGTGATTTTGAGGCTATTTCAGTGAAACAAGGCCATTTTGAAAATGTAACAGATTTATGCTTAATTATCTCAAAAAGTTACTGAAAGAAACATTCTTTGTGATTTTGAGGCTATTTCAGTGAAACAAGGCTGTTTTGAACATTTAACAGATTTATGCTTAATTCTCTCAAAAAGTTACTGAAAGATACATTCTTTGTGATTTTGAAGCTATGTCAGTGAAACAAGGCTGTTTTGAACATTTAACAGATTTATGCTTAATTCTCTCAAAAAGTTACTGAAAGATACATTCTTGTGGAAAAAAGCTGAACACTTCTACATTCTTTGTGATTTTGAGGCTATTTCAGTGAAACAAGGCTGTTTTGAACATTTGAGAGATTTATGCTTAATTCTCTCAAAAAGTTACTGAAAGATACATTCTTGTGGAAAAAAGCTGAACACTTCTATATTTATGCGTAATTCTCTCAAAAAGTTACTGAAAGATACATTCTTGTGGAAAAAAGCTGAAGAATTCTACGTTATTTGTGATTTTGAGGCTATTTCAGTGAAACAAGGCTGTTTTGAACATTTAACAGATGTATGCTTAATTATCTCAAAAAGTTACTGAAAGAAACATTCTTTGTGATTTTGAGGCTATTTCAGTGAAAAAAGGCTGTTTTGAACATTTAAAAGATTTATGCTTAATTCTCTCAAAAAGTTACTGAAAGATACATTCTTTGTGATTTTGAAGCTATTTCAGTGAAACAAGGCCGTTTTGAACATTTGACAGATTTATGCTTAATTCTCTCAAAAAGTTACTGAAAGATACATTCTTGTGGAAAAAAGCTGAACACTTCTACATTTACTCAATTCTCTCAAAAAGTTACTGAAAGATACATTCTTGTGGAAAAAAGCTGAACACTTCTACATTTACTCAATTCTCTCAAAAAGTTACTGAAAGATACATTCTTGTGGAAAAAAGCTGAACACTTCTACATTCTTTGTGATTTTGAGGTTATTTCAGTGAAACAAGGCCGTTTTGAACATTTGAGAGATTTATGCTTAATTCTCTCAAAACGCTACTGGAAGATACATTGTTTGTGATTTTGAGGCTATTTCAGTGAAACAAGGCTGTTTTGAACATTTAACAGATTTATGTTTAATTCTCTCAAAAAGCTACTGAAAGATACATTCTTTGTGATTTTGAGGCTATTTCAGTGAAACAAGGCCATTTTGAAAATGTAACAGATTTATGCTTAATTATCTCAAAAAGTTACTGAAAGAAACATTCTTTGTGATTTTGAGGCTATTTCAGTGAAACAAGGCTGTTTTGAACATTTGAGAGATTTATGCTTAATTCTCTCAAAACGCTACTGAAAGATACATTGTTTGTGATTTTGAGGCTATTTCAGTGAAACAAGGCTGTTTTGAACATTTAACAGATTTATGCTTAATTCTCTCAAAAAGTTACTGAAAGATACATTCTTTATGATTTTGAAGCTATTTCAGCGAAACAAGGCCGTTTTGAACATTTGACAGATTTATGCTTAATTCTCTCAAAAAGTTACTGAAAGATACATTCTTGTGGAAAAAAGCTGAACACTTCTACATTTACTCAATTCTCTCAAAAAGTTACTGAAAGATACATTCTTGTGGAAAAAAGCTGAACACTTCTACATTCTTTGTGATTTTGAGGCTATTTCAGTGAAACAAGGCCGTTTTTAACATTTGAGAGATTTATGCTTAATTCTCTCAAAACGCTACTGAAAGTTACATTCTTTGTGATTTTGAGGCTATTTCAGTGAAACAAGACCATTTTGAAAATTTAACAGAGTAATGCTTAATTCTCTCAAAAAGTTACTGAAAGATACATTCTTTGTGATTTTGAGGCTATTTCAGTGAAACAAGGCCGTTTTGAACATTTAACAGATTTATGCTTAATTCTCTCAAAATCTTACTGAAAGATACATTCTTGTGGAAAAAAGCTGAACACTTCTACATTTATGGGTAATTCTCTCAAAAACTTACTGAAAGATACATTCTTGTGGAAAAAAGCTGAACACTTCTACATTTACTAAATTCTCTCAAAAAGTTAAAGAAAGATACATTCTTGTGGAAAAAAGCTGAACACTTCTACATTTACTCAATTCTCTCAAAAAGTTACTGAAAGATACATTCTTGTGGAAAAAAGCTGAACACTTCTACATTCTTTGTGATTTTGAGGCTATTTCAGTGAAACAAGGCCGTTTTGAACATTTAACAGATTTATGCTTAATTCTCTCAAAACGCTACTGAAAGATACATTCTTTGTGATTTTGAGGCTATTTCAGTGAAACAAGGCTGTTTTGAACATTTAACAGATTTATGCTTAATTCTCTCAAAAAGTTACTGAAAGATACATTCTTGTGGAAAAAAGCTGAACACTTCTACATTCTTTGTGATTTTGAGGCTATTTCAGTGAAACAAGGCTGTTTTGAACATTTGAGAGATTTATGCTTAATTCTCTCAAAACGCTACTGAAAGATAAATTATTTGTGATTTTGAGGCTATTTCAGTGAAACAAGACCATTTTGAAAAATGTAACAGAGTAATGCTTAATTCTCTCAAAAAGTTACTGAAAGATACATTCTTTGTGATTTTGAGGCTATTTCAGTGAAACCAGGCCATTTTGAACATTTAACAGATGTATGCTTAATTCTCTCAAAAAGTTACTGAAAGATACATTCTTTGTGATTTTGAAGCTATTTCAGTGAAACAAGGCCGTTTTGAACATTTGACAGATTTATGCTTAATTCTCTCAAAAAGTTATTGAAAGATACATTCTTGTGGAAAAAAGCTGAACACTTCTACATTTATTCAATTCTCTCAAAAAGTTACTGAAAGATACATTCTTGTGGAAAAAAGCTGAACACTTCTACATTCTTTGTGATTTTGAGGCTATTTCAGTGAAACAAGGTCGTTTTGAACATTTGAGAGATTTATGCTTAATTCTCTCAAAACGCTACTGAAAGATACATTCTTTGTGATTTTGAGGCTATTTCAGTGAAACAAGTACATTTTGAAAATTTAACAGAGTAATGCTTAATTCTCTCAAAAAGTTACTGAAAGATACATTCTTTGTGATTTTGAGGCTATTTCAGTGAAACAAGGCCGTTTTGAACATTTAACAGATTTATGCTTAATTCTCTCAAAATCTTACTGAAAGATACATTCTTGTGGAAAAAAGCTGAACACTTCTACATTTATGCGTAATTCTCTCAAAAACTTACTGAAAGATACATTCTTGTGGAAAAAAGCTGAACACTTCTACATTTACTCAATTCTCTCAAAAAGTTAATGAATGATACATTCTTGTGGAAAAAAGCTCAACACTTCTACATTTACTCAATTCTCTCAAAAAGTTACTGAAAGACACATTCTTGTGGAAAAAAGCTGAACACTTCTACATTCTTTGTGATTTTGAGGCTATTTCAGTGAAACAAGGCCATTTTGAAAATGTAACATATTTATGCTTAATTCTCTCCAAAAGTTACTGAAAGATGCATTCTTTGTGATTTTGTGGTTATTTCAGTGAAATAAGGCTGTTTTGAACATTTAACAGATTTATGCTTAATTCTCTCAAAAGGTTACTGAAAGATACATTCTTTGTGATTTTGAAGCTATTTCAGTGAAACAAGAATGTTTTGAACATTTGACAGATTTATGCTTAATTCTCTCAAATAGTTACTGAAAGATACATTATTGTGGAAAAAAGCTGAACAGTTCTACATTATTTGTGATTTTGAGACTATTTCAGTGAAACAAGGCTGTTTTGAACATTTAACAGATTTATGCTTAATTATCTCAAAGAGTTACTGAAAAATACATTCTTTGTGATTTTGAGGCTATTTCAGTGAAACAAGGCTGTTTTGAACATTTAACAGATTTATGCTTAATTCTCTCAAAAAGTTACTGAAAGATAGATTCTTGTGGAAAAAAGCTGAACACTTCTATATTTATGCGTAATTCTCTCAAAAAGTTACTGAAAGATACATTCTTGTGGAAAAAAGCTGAACACTTCTACATTCTTTGTGATTTTGAGGCTATTTCAGTGAAACAAGGCTGTTTTGAACATTTGAGAGATTTATGCTTAATTCTCTCAAAACGCTACTGAAAGATACATTGTTTGTGATTTTGAGGCTATTTCAGTGAAACAAGGCTGTTTTGAACATTTAACAGATTTATGCTTAATTCTCTCAAAAAGCTACTGAAAGATACATTCTTTGTGATTTTGAGGCTATTTCAGTGAAACAAGGCCATTTTGAAAATGTAACAGATTTATGCTTAATTATCTCAAAAAGTTACTGAAAGAAACATTCTTTGTGATTTTGAGGCTATTTCAGTGAAACAAGGCTGTTTTGAACATTTGAGAGATTTATGCTTAATTCTCTCAAAACGCTACTGAAATATACATTGTTTGTGATTTTGAGGCTATTTCAGTGAAACAAGGCTGTTTTGAACATTTAACAGATTTATGCTTAATTCTCTCAAAAAGCTACTGAAAGATACATTCTTTGTGATTTTGAGGCTATTTCAGTGAAACAAGGCCATTTTGAAAATGTAACAGATTTATGCTTAATTATCTCAAAAAGTTACTGAAAGAAACATTCTTTGTGATTTTGAGGCTATTTCAGTGAAACAAGGCTGTTTTGAACATTTAACAGATTTATGCTTAATTCTCTCAAAAAGTTACTGAAAGATACATTCTTTGTGATTTTGAAGCTATTTCAGTGAAACAAGGCTGTTTTGAACATTTAACAGATTTATGCTTAATTCTCTCAAAAATGTGATGTGATAATGGGATGGATGGGGAGGGTATTTTTCAATAATGGTGGTTTGAATGCAAGAGGGGTGGCAATATTGTTTAGAATGGGAAAAGTGGAAAGTGTGAAAAAGGTGGAGGATGATGGAAAAGGAAGGATGATTATTGCAGAGTTTGGTTATATGGGGGAAATGTATAGACTGATGAATATTCATGCGCCTAATGAGGAGAAAGAAAGAAAGAGTTTTTTTGAGGGTCTGGATGGGAAGTGTGGGGGAAATTGTGTGGTGGTGGGTGATTTCAATGTGAGGTGTGGAAGGATTGATGTGGCGGGTGGGATGAGTTATAGAAATGACTCCTCACGAGGTGCATTGGAGAAACTGATGAGGGAGAATGGCTTAAGAGATGTGTGGAGAGAAAGGAATTTGGATGAGAGGGTATATACTAGAAAACAGGTGGTGGGGGGTGTGTTGAAGCAGAGTAGGATAGACTTGGTGCTGTGCAAGGGAAGGATAGGTGGGAAGGTGGGGACATTTAAACATACAACGACAAGCTTGAGTGATCATGTTATCCTTGGCTTTAAGCTGGATGATGGATGTAAGGGAAGAGGGGGAGGGGTGTGGTGCCTAAACGCTGCTCTGCTTAAGGATGAGAAATACAAAAAAATGATGAATGAATGGTTAAGGAAGCAAGAGAAAATGGATGGTGAGGATGAAGGAGACTGGTGGGAGGGCCTAAAAAGAGAAATAAAAAAAATGAGCATAAAGTTCAGTTGTGGAAGAAATAAAAGAGGGAGAGAGAGGGAGGAGAGGTTAAAAGAGGAACTAAATAAAGAAGCAGAGAAGATAGAGGGAGAGGTAGGGAGAGATTTAGGGGTCTACAATAGTCTTAGGGATGAGTTAGGGATAGTGGAAAGAGAGAGGTGTATGGGGGCAATAGTCAGGAGTAGGGCAAGATATTTAGTTGAAGGGGAAAAATGTACAGGTTTTTTCTTAGGGATGGAGAATAGGAAGCAGGGGAACAATCAGATTAGGCAGATAGAGGGTTAGGGAATGTTCCGGTATTTGGACAACATTAACATGGGATCACTCCGGTCAATGTACGTACTTCGTCTCACTGGAATATTAATGGCCAGATTGAATACAACATCGACCCAAATTCTCCGGTCAATGACAGGAGAGTTTTGAAAGTGACAAAACACTGTTCCACACATTTAAAAACACTTAATCAATGTTTACCCAGGATCCATGCACCTTTCCTGGCTTGTAAAATGTGGTGATGCGCCCTGGAGGTAGCGGGTAGGCTCTGTGCGTGGTGCTGAACCCCAGCCTGTCTATGTGGAATACAAAAACAAACAAAGACAAACACCTTTAAGGTCACCAGGGTCGTGAGGTTCTGGTTCTGGCGGTGTGCATGGAGGGGTTTAGTCCGAGTGAGGAGTGCTCGAGCGTGGGAGGATGTGTAAGGCAGAGGAGGGTAACAAAAGGTGTGTGCAGGAGCAGGGAGAAAAGAGAAAATAAAAAGACTCAAAGTGTTCCACCTTCCAGCAGCAGCAGCAGCAGCAGCGGGCCCGCGGTGCTGAACACCTGCCTGTCTATGTGGAGTACAAAAACAAACAAAGACAAACACCTTTAAGGTCACCAGGGTCGTGAGGTTCTGGTTCTGGCGGTGTGCATGGAGGGGTTTAGTCCGAGTGAGGAGTGCTCGAGCGTGGGAGGATGTGTAAGGCAGAGGAGGGTAACAAAAGGTGTGTGCAGGAGCAGGGAGAAAAGAGAAAATAAAAAGACTCAAAGTGTTCCACCTTCCAGCAGCAGCAGCAGCAGCAGCGGGCCCGCGGTGCTGAACACCTGCCTGTCTATGTGGAGTACAAAAACAAACAAAGACAAACACCTTTAAGGTCACCAGGGTCGTGAGGTTCTGGTTCTGGCGGTGTGCATGGAGGGGTTTGACCTGGCTCCCCGACACAATGCACATAGTCTGGAGCAGCGGAGCAGCGGCTGGGCCGTGTTCCCCCTTCTGTCCATTTCCCCATCAGTTTGTTAACGAAGTGGACAGAGGCTGTTTTTTGCCCCTAAAAGTGACTTTTAATGGTGTTTTTTGTATTTAAATGATGTGTTTTATCTTTCTCCAGGGTCCCCGACGCAATGCACATAGTCTGGAGCTCGCTGGGGTCCCGCAAAATGCTTTAATCACGATTTGGTCCATTTCCCCATCAGTTTGTTAACGAAGTGGACAGAGGCTGTTTTTTGCCCCTAAAAGTGACTTTTAATGGTGTCTTTTGTATTTAAATGATGTGTTTTATCTTTCTCCAGGGTCCCCGACGCAATGCACATAGTCTGGAGCTCGCTGGGGTCCCGCAAATGCTTTAATCAGGCGTTTTAACACTTTTCCCCACGAAAATGATTTTTAATTATTTTTTGGGGGCTATATAAATCAAATTCCGGTTAATGCCGAGCACAATCGTACCTTTTACTATTTTAATGTATTTGCATGATATATATTTGGGCTATAAAAGCGACATGTTTGGATGACTTTGTCAGTTTATGGAGCTTATCCCACAAATCCCGGATGATCCGGGCCAAATTTGGGAGCTCATAGGCAGCCTGCCATAGGCCCCCACCCGTGGAATGAAAAAAAAATGAAAGAAAACGGTCAATTATATGTTAAAATAATCAAAAAATGAACTTTTAAAATTACATGGGAGAGGGGATCTGAAAAATTGGAGAAGGGGAAAAGTGTTCGGCGCTTCGGGACGAAGCCCCGAACACTTTTCCCCTCCCCCGTTGCAAGGTACAACGGAGAGGGGAATCCAGACTTCCCCTCCTCCGTTGTAAAAAACCGTTCATGTTTTACAAGCTACCTTCTGCACGAAATCGGAAACCCGGTTTTTGAGAGGACTCAGAAAAAAAACGGCTGTGTAACTTCATGGAGGAATTCATCCGCTGTATGTGCACTTTGGCTCGGATACATTTTGTTGCCTGGAGACCCCCCAGCATGGTTCTTACCAAACTTAAAGTTTTTGAACTGGGCTCTGGAGGAAGGTGAGGGGAGTTGACAGGGGACTTTATCCGCCTTATGGGGCACTATTCTCGGATACATTTCAACACTTTTAGCCCTTTTTGATGGTTCTCCAAAAAATAACTCTGACTTTTTCAGAGTGTGGAGGAAGGTGAGGGGAGTTGACAGGGGACTTTATCCGCCTTATGGGGCACTATTCTCGGATACATTTCAACACTTTTAGCCCTTTTTGATGGTTCTCCAAAAAATAACTCTGACTTTTTCAGAGTGTGGAGGAAGGTGAGGGGAGTTGACAGGGGACTTTATCCGCCTTATGGGGCACTATTCTCGGATACATTTCAACACTTTTAGCCCTTTTTGATGGTTCTCCAAAAAATAACTCTGACTTTTTCAGAGTGTGGAGGAAGGTGAGGGGAGTTGACAGGGGACTTTATCCGCCTTATGGGGCACTATTCTCGGATACATTTCAACACTTTTAGCCCTTTTTGATGGTTCTCCAAAAAATAACTCTGACTTTTTCAGAGTGTGGAGGAAGGTGAGGGGAGTTGACAGGGGACTTTATCCGCCTTATGGGGCACTATTCTCGGATACATTTCAACACTTTTAGCCCTTTTTGATGGTTCTCCAAAAAATAACTCTGACTTTTTCAGAGTGTGGAGGAAGGTGAGGGGAGTTGACAGGGGACTTTACCCGCCTTATGGGGCACTATTCTCGGATACATTTTTTCATTTTCACCCATTTTTGATGGTTCTCCAAAAAATAACTCTGACTTTTTCAGAGTGTGGAGGAAGGTGAGGGGAGTTGACAGGGGACTTTACCCGCCTTATGGGGCACTATTCTCGGATACATTTTTTCATTTTCACCCATTTTTGATGGTTCTCCAAAAAATAACTCTGACTTTTTCAGAGTGTGGAGGAAGGTGAGGGGAGTTGACAGGGGACTTTACCCGCCTTATGGGGCACTATTCTCGGATACATTTTTTCATTTTCACCCATTTTTGATGGTTCTCCAAAAAATAACTCTGACTTTTTCAGAGTGTGGAGGAAGGTGAGGGGAGTTGACAGGGGACTTTACCCGCCTTATGGGGCACTATTCTCGGATACATTTTTTCATTTTCACCCATTTTTGATGGTTCTCCAAAAAATAACTCTGACTTTTTCAGAGTGTGGAGGAAGGTGAGGGGAGTTGACAGGGGACTTTACCCGCCTTATGGGGCACTATTCTCGGATACATTTTTTCATTTTCACCCATTTTTGATGGTTCTCCAAAAAATAACTCTGACTTTTTCAGAGTGTGGAGGAAGGTGAGGGGAGTTGACAGGGGACTTTACCCGCCTTATGGGGCACTATTCTCGGATACATTTTTTCATTTTCACCCATTTTTGATGGTTCTCCAAAAAATAACTCTGACTTTTTCAGAGTGTGGAGGAAGGTGAGGGGAGTTGACAGGGGACTTTACCCGCCTTATGGGGCACTATTCTCGGATACATTTTTTCATTTTCACCCATTTTTGATGGTTCTCCAAAAAATAACTCTGACTTTTTCAGAGTGTGGAGGAAGGTGAGGGGAGTTGACAGGGGACTTTACCCGCCTTATGGGGCACTATTCTCGGATACATTTTTTCATTTTCACCCATTTTTGATGGTTCTCCAAAAAATAACTCTGACTTTTTCAGAGTGTGGAGGAAGGTGAGGGGAGTTGACAGGGGACTTTACCCGCCTTATGGGGCACTATTCTCGGATACATTTTTTCATTTTCACCCATTTTTGATGGTTCTCCAAAAAGACAAGTTAGTCTTTTTTCTTCCCCCTTCCTCTTCTGATTTCTCACTGATCGAATGGCAAACGCGACCCGCCATCGGAGGGCCTCCGCCGGCCCGGCCTCGTGCCGGTGCTCTGGCGGTCGGTTCCTCCGAACTGCGGGTTCGACTCTGATGGCCGGGAGGGACGAGGGAAACGTCGGGGGGGTCTGCTGGAGGCTCCTGCTGGAGTCTTGCGTTCACTGGGACCTGGCTCGAAAAACTCGAAACCCTGACTCCAGTGCGGTGTTGCGGCCATGCGCCTCCGGGTACCAGACTCCCCTGCCTCCTCCGTGTTGCGTGGGCTGCGTGGGGGTAACCCTGCGTGTCCGTTACCCTGCGTGTCTCTTACCTCCCAGGCCGACCGATAT
This sequence comes from Notothenia rossii, assembly GCF_949606895.1. NCBI lineage: Eukaryota > Metazoa > Chordata > Actinopteri > Perciformes > Nototheniidae > Notothenia > Notothenia rossii. The sequence continues at coordinate 221,013 of NW_027639883.1, forward strand.
GAAGCGTTTCCAAGACGAACCGTCTGACTCAGGGGTCCCACCACAGGTTCCGTAGCGGGGTGGAAGTTCCACCTCCCCTCTTTGCCGCGGAATGCAAAACAAACACCTGTTTCTCTCATCCTCCACTGTGGCATAGCGGCCTTAGTCGGCTGCGGCATTCAGCAATTGGCCTTGCTCCGGGCACAGGACCCTACTTCATCAAACTACCTATTTGATCCTGCGTAACAACCACATATATGCTTGTCTGCAAAGACATTGATCGAATGGCAAACGTGACCCGCCATCGGAAGGCCTCCGCCGGCCCGGCCTCGTGCCGGTGCTCTGGCGGTCGGTTCCTCCGAACTGCGGGTTCGACTCTGATGGCCGGGAGGGACGAGGGAAACGTCGGGGGGGTCTGCTGGAGGCTCCTGCTGGAGTCTTGCGTTCACTGGGACCTGGCTCGAAAAACTCGAAACCCTGACTCCAGTGCGGTGTTGCGGCCATGCGCCTCCGGGTACCAGACTCCCCTGCCTCCTCCGTGTTGCGTGGGCTGCGTGGGGGTAACCCTGCGTGTCCGTTACCCTGCGTGTCTCTTACCTCCCAGGCCGACCGATATGAAGCGTTTCCAAGACGAACCGTCTGACTCAGGGGTCCCACCACAGGTTCCGTAGCGGGGTGGAAGTTCCACCTCCCCTCTTTGCCGCGGAATGCAAAACAAACACCTGTTTCTCTCATCCTCCACTGTGGCATAGCGGCCTTAGTCGGCTGTGGCATTCAGCAATTGGCCTTGCTCCGGGCACAGGACCCTACTTCATCAAACTACCTATTTGATCCTGCGTAACAACCACATATATGCTTGTCTGCAAAGACATTGATCGAATGGCAAACGTGACCCGCCATCGGAAGGCCTCCGCCGGCCCGGCTTCGTGCCGGTGCTCTGGCGGTCGGTTCCTCCAAACTGTGGGATTGACTCTGCTCCTGGGAGCACATATGCTTGTCTGCAAAGAGGGACATGCCTGGTCCCGCCCAGGTGTTCTTCTACGGCTAGTGTCCAGCCAGCTGCGGTATCATCAACTTTGACCCGCCATCGGAGGGCCTCCTCCCCGGGTCCAGCTTCCGGTGCTTGGCGGTCGGTTCCTCCAAACTGTGGGATTGACTCTGCTCCTGGGAGCACATATGCTTGTCTGCAAAGAGGGACATGCCTGGTCCCGCCCAGGTGTTCTTCTACGGCTAGTGTCCAGCCAGCTGCGGTATCATCAACTTTGACCCGCCATCGGAGGGCCTCCTCCCCGGGTCCAGCTTCCGGTGCTTGGCGGTCGGTTCCTCCAAACTGTGGGATTGACTCTGCTCCTGGGAGCACATATGCTTGTCTGCAAAGAGGGACATGCCTGGTCCCGCCCAGGTGTTCTTCTACGGCTAGTGTCCAGCCAGCTGCGGTATCATCAACTTTGACCCGCCATCGGAGGGCCTCCTCCCCGGGTCCAGCTTCCGGTGCTTGGCGGTCGGTTCCTCCAAACTGTGGGATTGACTCTGCTCCTGGGAGCACATATGCTTGTCTGCAAAGAGGGACATGCCTGGTCCCGCCCAGGTGTTCTTCTACGGCTAGTGTCCAGCCAGCTGCGGTATCATCAACTTTGACCCGCCATCGGAGGGCCTCCTCCCCGGGTCCAGCTTCCGGTGCTTGGCGGTCGGTTCCTCCAAACTGTGGGATTGACTCTGCTCCTGGGAGCACATATGCTTGTCTGCAAAGAGGGACATGCCTGGTCCCGCCCAGGTGTTCTTCTACGGCTAGTGTCCAGCCAGCTGCGGTATCATCAACTTTGACCCGCCATCGGAGGGCCTCCTCCCCGGGTCCAGCTTCCGGTGCTTGGCGGTCGGTTCCTCCAAACTGTGGGATTGACTCTGCTCCTGGGAGCACATATGCTTGTCTGCAAAGAGGGACATGCCTGGTCCCGCCCAGGTGTTCTTCTACGGCTAGTGTCCAGCCAGCTGCGGTATCATCAAATTTGACCCGCCATCGGAGGGCCTCCTCCCCGGGTCCAGCTTCCGGTGCTTGGTGGTCGGTTCCTCCAAACTGTGGGATTGACTCTGCTCCTGGGAGCACATATGCTTGTCTGCAAAGAGGGACATGCCTGGTCCCGCCCAGGTGTTCTTCTACGGCTAGTGTCCAGCCAGCTGCGGTATCATCAAATTTGACCCGCCATCGGAGGGCCTCCTCCCCGGGTCCAGCTTCCGGTGCTTGGTGGTCGGTTCCTCCAAACTGTGGGATTGACTCTGCTCCTGGGAGCACATATGCTTGTCTGCAAAGAGGGACATGCCTGGTCCCGCCCAGGTGTTCTTCTACGGCTAGTGTCCAGCCAGCTGCGGTATCATCAAATTTGACCCGCCATCGGAGGGCCTCCTCCCCGGGTCCAGCTTCCGGTGCTTGGCGGTCGGTTCATCCAAACTACGGGTAATCCTGGAGCGGACATAAACAAAGAATGATATTTTACAGGACATGATGGATATGTGTTTTTTCCAGGCTTTTTGGAAATAAACCAAATGTGATTTTGCAGTGCATGATATAGCTCATTTTACCCATGTGATGTTGTGCAGTACATTACTGAGCTCATTTAACGATATTGGTCTACCAGGTGAAGTGGGATGCTGCCATTTCCCAACTGGTCTCCGGAGGAATATAAGGAGAGTTGACAGGGGACTCTGCCCAGTGCTCATGAACCAAATGAGGGGTGTGTTAGAGGGGAAAGGCTCTGGCTGTTTCTGCAGCCTCTGCATCTACCTTCTCTCCCCACCCCGATACCAGCGCGTGCCTGCTGTAAAAGGCAGGTGCACGGGCTCTCACTTCCACTAACTCTGAGCCTGGCTCCCGAGCAGCACGTTCTCCCCGGCAGTCCGCCAGCAGATGAAAAACACCCACCTCTCCGCCTCTTCCGAGGGACGAGGGAACCGCGCGGGGGGGTCTGCTGGAGGTTCCTGCCGGGTGCTCCGTACTGCGTTTCACCGGGACCTGGCTCGAAAAACTCGGAACTCTGACTCCAGTGCGGTGTGGCGGTCTCGCCCTGGCCGTCCACCGTGCGCCTCCGGGTACCTGACTCCCCTGCCTCCTCCGGGGGCAGGTGCGAGGGGTTCAATGCCTCCTCCCCCCGCTGCGGCGAAAGCCGGAGTGGGACGGAGCGCCCGGAGGTACTGTTACCCCCACGTTTTGTACCCAAAACTGTCTTGTGAGTTCGTGGCAGAACCATGAAACAAAAAACAATCAATGTATCGGACCCATCGCCAGTCGCGTTGGTGCGGAGGTGGGACCATTTTAACCAGGTGGTAACCCAAGTCCTCCCCTTGGTCCGTGTTCCCTGCATTGAAGCATCGGACCCATGGTTGCAATCAGCAGTTGGCTAACGCATATAAACGGAGAAACAGAAAACCATTTAAATAGAATTCATTGTGTGTGTTTTTGGAAGGATGTTGACCGAATGCCCGGTGTGCAGCCTCCGCTATCTGGCTTTGAATAAGCACCTTAAGCACAAACATGCAGTGCGGAACCTGGATGAAAGAGGCATCATTCTTAAAATGGCCAGTGGTAGAATAAATGTTCGGACCAAACCCTGTCCCATCACAGGGTGTTCGTATGCTGGGAGGAAACTACACCGTCATGTAACTCGTGACCACCCTGAGTTCTCCCGAGATGAGGCACATCAGGTCATGGCAAGGCTGAAGCATAGTGTGGCCCTGCAGTTGCTCCATGACCTCCGAGAGACTAATCCCATCATTGGAATGGCTACATCATTGGATATAGACAATGAGGAGGAATACCCGGTGCACCCTCCACCCTTCTCCCCACATACCGAGTGTGACGAAGAGGACTGCATGCAGGTGAGGCTGGACAATGTGGCATTGAGGGCTCAGAAGGATGCCCTCATTGATGAGGTGAAGACCCTGCGCTCCAGGCTAAAACAGGGTCTAAAACCCAGGAAGCAGAATGCCACTGCTGCTCTGCTTGAGGAAGACGAAGAATGTATACGATTTAAGGGCGTAGCAATCCCAAGTACCCCCGACATGAACTCAGTAGCCTCCGGCAGCAATACCCCTCTCAAGACCCCGGTGAAGACTGTCATGCGGTCCATAGAAGCCTCTGCGAGTGAGACCCCCCTCAAGTCTGTGATGCGGTCCCCAGAAGCCTCCGGAAGCAAGACCCCGGTGAAGACTGTCATGCGGTCCGACAAAGCCTCCGGTAGTGAGACCCCGGTGAACACTGTCATGCGGTCCCCAGAAGCCTCCGGAAGCAAGACCCCGGTGAAGACTGTCATGCGGTCCGACAAAGCCTCCGGTAGAGAGACCCCTCTCAAGTCTGTGATGCGGTCCCCAGAAGCCTCCGGAAGCAAGACCCCAGTGAAGACTGTCATGTGGTCCCCAGAAGCCTCCGGTAGTGAGACCCCAGTGAAGACTGTCATGCGGTCCATAGAAGCCTCTGCGAGTGAGATCCCTCTCAAGTCTGTGATGCGGTCCCCAGAAGCCTCCGGAAGCAAGACCCCGATGCAGACTGTCATGCGGTCCGTAGAAGCCTCCTGTAGTGAGACCCCTGTATGCCAGAAGACCCGTGCGTCTGTCTCCAATAAGCTGAAAGCTAATCTGGCTAAGGACTGGCCCTCTTCCCAAAATCAATGGTGCACTGGGAAGGGACTGCGGAATACCATGCGTGAAATCACGTTGCCTAAAAGCATGGAGACGTACATTCAGACATACAGAGGTCATTGTGAGGGTCTTGCACCGACAGTAAAACGGAAAGAGAATTGTATGTCCAATGTCAGCCGGATAAAGAACTTCATAGTATTCATGGCCCATGGTTTTGACCGGCTGTCAGACTGGCTGTTTCTAAAAGACACAAAGAGGGTCCGTGGCTGGAGCAAGTATATTTCAGAGTCGGGCCGGACAGTCACAACATCGCTGTTGTTCCTGAAGACTGTGAACCATTTCCTGAGGTACTTGTCTGCATCAAACCTCCGGGGGTGCAGGCTCACCCAGTCTGATATGACCAACATCATCAGAGAGGTGAAAGCCAACATTAACGATTTGAAAAAGTCTGTCACTCTCCACCAGTTTAAGGTGAAGAGGGACAAGCTGGATCGTCTGCCGAGCCAGGCGGAGCTTCTCGCCGCCATGGCGGCCGCTGAGAAGCGCATCCCTGATCTCCTTGACCTGATGGCTAGCAATCCGACCACAATGACCCAGTACCTGCTATATGGCTATCTAACCCTCCATTGGAGCCTCCTGTATGGCCACCGTCCGGGTGTGTATGCAAACATGACCAACACGGAGGTCTTTGAGGCGGACAGAAGGGGCACTGCTGAGGGCTACATCATCCACGTGCAGGATCACAAGACTGCCAAGACATTTGGTGAAGCACAGCTGGTGCTTACAATAAAGGAGTTTAGCTGGGTCATGCGGTGGATGGGGATAAAAGAGGGCTTGTCGGGTCCTCAGAATGAATTCTTCCTTTTCACATCGGGGAAGCAGGCTTCCAAGAACCTGAACGCTCACTTGAAGAGGGCTTGGGCTGATGCTGGGCTAGAAACAGCCGTCACCTTCACCATCTTGCGCACTGCCCTGGCTGACAATATCAAGCATCACCAAGATCCAGAAAGCAGGTCGATTCTGGCTAGGTTTATGTGCCACGACGTAAGCACTGCAGACCGGTTCTACGCGAATACGCCTGGAATAAAGGAGGCATTGAAGATCCGCTCCATGTTCAGGGCGGCGGCAGCAGCTGCAGCAGCATCATCATCAGAAGGAGGTCTACCACCGTCAGCTACCTCCGAAGAGGATTCAGGGGCGGAGAGCAGCGATACCTCTTCTTCAGGACCGATTGGTACTCCTGATGAGGGGAAAGGGGCCGTGGACTCAACCTTTTTTCCCCGGTGCACTGTACAAGTTAGACGGCTAATATGGCCCCCAGGCCCCTGTTAATCATGTTGTTATTATGTTTATTTTGTATACTGTTTTTGTAAAAGTGGTGTGATAATTAAATAAAAAATAAAAAAAAAACATTAGTATAACCTTGAAGGTTCCCAGGGGCAAATACAGTGCCTGTCATTTTGCAGGATATAATTTAACATGTAACCTCTCCTGGAAATGGACATACTCTGTGCATTTCCAGGAGAGGTTCCATGTTAAATTATATCCTGCAATATCCTCCAAAGAAGGGGTGGTAGTGTCATGAATAAGGCCGAATATGTATGCCGATGTGCGGACGGTAAAGCACCGCAAAATCCACCCCTTTAGGGTAACCAGGGGCATGAAGTTCTGTAGGGTGTGAACATCTGGGTTTAGTCCGAGTGAGGAGTGCTCGAGCGTGGGAGGATGTGTAAGGCAGAGGAGGGGAACAAAAGGTGTGTGCAGGAGCAGGGAGAAAAGAGAAAATAAAAAGCCTCAAAGTGTTCCACCTTCCAGCAGCAGCAGCAGCAGCGGGCAGGCTCTGTCCGTGGTGCTGAACACCTGCCTGTCTATGTGGAATACAAAAACAAACAAAGACAAACACCTTTAAGGTCACCAGGGGCGTGAGGTTCTGGTTCTGGCGGTGTGCATGGAGGGGTTTAGTCCGAGTGAGGAGTGCTCGAGCATGGGAGGATGTGTAAGGCAGAGGAGGGGAACAAAAAAAAACGAATACAAATAAGTTAAAGTGTGAACCTCCAGCAGGGCAGGTGCTGCTGCTGCTGCTGCTGCTGCTGCTGCTGTGAAGGAGGACGAATATTGATGCTTGTGTTCGGACGGTAAAGCACCGCAAAATCCACCCCCCCTTAAAGGTGACCAGGGGCATGAGATTCTGCAGGGTGTGAACATCTGGGTTTAGTCCGTGGGGGAGTGCTTAAGTCCGGGGGCCCGGGGTCTCACGGTGCACGAGGTTATGGAAGTGCAGCAGGGCAGGTGCTGCTGCTGCTGCTGCTGCTGCTGCTGCTGCTGCTGCTGCTGCTGTGAAGGAGGACGAATATTGATGCTTGTGTTCGGACGGTAAAGCACCGCAAAATCCACCCCCCCTTAAAGGTGACCAGGGGCATGAGATTCTGCAGGGTGTGAACATCTGGGTTTAGTCCGTGGGGGAGTGCTTAAGTCCGGGGGCCCGGGGTCTCACGGTGCACGAGGTTATGGAAGTGCCACTGTTGCCGGAGGTCCTTAGTCCGTCCTTTGGGGCTCTGTCAGGGGCTACAGAGAGGTGGTTTTCCCGGTCCCTCTCCTGGAGGTATGAAATAACCTGAGCTCCATGTGAGGGAGCCGTGCTGGAGCTGCTTAGTCCGTCCTTTGGTGGTCTTTGAGGGGCTAATGAGAGGTGTTTTCCCCGGTCTATTTGATGGAAGTCTGACACGAGCAGAGTGTGCATGCTTTGAAACTAATCCACCCACACTTAGCATGCTATTTTAGGGTATAAATCGTACCTTGTCACCATGCACTGTGCTCCCTGGGACGACGCGCCCTCCTGTGGGGACACATGAGAACTGCACTCAAATCACTTTGTGCTTTTTAAACAGTTTAACATATTTTTTTCCACATTTAAAAAACGCTTTCTGCCCTGGAAATCATTTCTAATCATTATTACCGTTATGGAGGGGCTGCAGGAACACTTTCCCCGCCTTGCAAACATTTATTCCTGGTTCAAATAATCAATTTGTTCCGCCTGCTTTGCGTCAGCACCTCTGCGGCTGTCGGATTAACACAGATGAATGCACTTTTAACACTCACGCAGCCAGAATTCCTGCTCTTTTCCTGGGTTACAAAGTGAGGTGACGCAGCCTGTCCTCTGAGTCTCCCCGCCTCTCATAGACTTATTTCTGGGTAAAAAAAGCCATGTGCTCCGCCCCCTGGATCTCTGCATGTGTGTGTGTGCCTGTGAGTCTGTGGCTACTGTCCACATGCCCGCATTAGGAGGCACTATTTTCGGATACATTTTCTCATTTTCACCACTTTTCATGTTTTTATTATGTATATTGTTATATTATTATTATTATTATTATTATTGTATATATGTATACTGTGTATACTGTTTTTGTAAAAATCATGTGATTATTAAATAAATAATAAAACATGAATATAACCTTGAAGTTTCCCAGGGGCAAATACAGTGCCAGGTGTCAGACTATTTAAACAATGTTTACCCAGGATTCCGACACCTTCCCTGGCTTGTAAAATGCGGTGATGCGCCCTGGAGGTATCAGAGTATTTTAAACAACTTTTCCCCGCCTTTCAAACACTTTTTCCTGGCTTATAGCCTGTCATTTTGCAGGATATAATTTAACATGGAACCTCTCCCAGGGGCAAATACAGTGCCAGGTGTCAGACTATTTAAACAATGTTTACCCAGGATTCCGACACCTTCCCTGGCTTGTAAAATGCGGTGATGCGCCCTGGAGGTATCAGAGTATTTTAAACAACTTTTCCCCGCCTTTCAAACACTTTTTCCTGGCTTATAGCCTGTCATTTTGCAGGATATAATTTAACATGGAACCTCTCCCAGGGGCAAATACAGTGCCAGGTGTCAGACTATTTAAACAATGTTTACCCAGGATTCCGACACCTTCCCTGGCTTGTAAAATGCGGTGATGCGCCCTGGAGGTATCAGAGTATTTTAAACAACTTTTCCCCGCCTTTCAAACACTTTTTCCTGGCTTATAGCCTGTCATTTTGCAGGATATAATTTAACATGGAACCTCTCCCAGGGGCAAATACAGTGCCAGGTGTCAGACTATTTAAACAATGTTTACCCAGGATTCCGACACCTTCCCTGGCTTGTAAAATGCGGTGATGCGCCCTGGAGGTATCAGAGTATTTTAAACAACTTTTCCCCGCCTTTCAAACACTTTTTCCTGGCTTATAGCCTGTCATTTTGCAGGATATAATTTAACATGGAACCTCTCCCAGGGGCAAATACAGTGCCAGGTGTCAGACTATTTAAACAATGTTTACCCAGGATTCCGACACCTTCCCTGGCTTGTAAAATGCGATGATGCGCCCTGGAGGTATCAGAGTATTTTAAACAACTTTTCCCCGCCTTTCAAACACTTTTTCCTGGCTTATAGCCTGTCATTTTGCAGGATATAATTTAACATGGAACCTCTCCCAGGGGCAAATACAGTGCCAGGTGTCAAACTATTTAAACAATGTTTACCCAGGATTCCGACACCTTCCCTGGCTTGTAAAATGCGGTGATGCGCCCTGGAGGTATCAGAGTATTTTAAACAACTTTTCCCCGCCTTTCAAACACTTTTTCCTGGCTTATAGCCTGTCATTTTGCAGGATATAATTTAACATGGAACCTCTCCCAGGGGCAAATACAGTGCCAGGTGTCAGACTATTTAAACAATGTTTACCCAGGATTCCGACACCTTCCCTGGCTTGTAAAATGCGGTGATGCGCCCTGGAGGTATCAGAGTATTTTAAACAACTTTTCCCCGCCTTTCAAACACTTTTTCCTGGCTTATAGCCTGTCATTTTGCAGGATATAATTTAACATGGAACCTCTCCCAGGGGCAAATACAGTGCCAGGTGTCAGACTATTTAAACAATGTTTACCCAGGATTCCGACACCTTCCCTGGCTTGTAAAATGCGGTGATGCGCCCTGGAGGTATCAGAGTATTTTAAACAACTTTTCCCCGCCTTTCAAACACTTTTTCCTGGCTTATAGCCTGTCATTTTGCAGGATATAATTTAACATGGAACCTCTCCTGGAAATGCACAGAATATGTCCATTTCCAGGAGAGGTTACATGTTAAATGATATCCTGCAAAATGACAGGCTACAACTCTCTTCCAGACGTTTAAAAACACTTTTCCGACTATTTTAAACAACTTTTCCCCGCCTTTCAAACACTTTTTCCTGGCTTATAGCCTGTCATTTTGCAGGATATAATTTAACATGGAACCTCTCCTGGAAATGGACATATTCTGTGCATTTCCAGGAGAGGTTACATGTTAAATGATATCCTGCAAAATGACAGGCTACAACTCTCTTCCAGACGTTTAAAAACACTTTTCCGACTATTTTAAACAACTTTTCCCCGCCTTTCAAACACTTTTTCCTGGCTTATAGCCTGTCATTTTGCAGGATATAATTTAACATGGAACCTCTCCTGGAAATGGACATACTCTGCGCATTTCCAGGAGAGGTTCCATGTTAAATTATATCCTGCAAAATGACAGGCAACAACTCTCTTCCAGACGTTTAAAAACACTTTTCCGACTATTTTAAACAACTTTTCCCCGCCTTTCAAACACTTTTTCCTGGCTTATAGCCTGTCATTTTGCAGGATATAATTTAACATGGAACCTCTCCTGGAAATGGACATATTCTGTGCATTTCCAGGAGAGGTTACATGTTAAATGATATCCTGCAAAATGACAGGCTACAACTCTCTTCCAGACGTTTAAAAACACTTTCCCCGACCATTTAAACATTATTTATGGCTTGTAAAGTGCGGTGATGAGCCCTGACAGTATCAGACTATTTAAAGGGTTACCAGGAGCATGAGAATATCCTCCACAGAAGGGGTGGTGGTGCCGTGAATAAGGCCGAATATGGATACCGATGTGCCGACGGTAAAGCACCGCAAAATCCACCCCCTTTAGGTTAACCAGGGGCATGGAGTTCTGTAGGGTGTGAACATCTGGGTTTAGTCCGTGGGGGAGTGCTTAAGTCCGGGAGTCCGGGGACTCACGGTGTGCAAGGTTATGGAGGTGCCCATGTCAGGGACACATGCTGGAGGTCTGTGGTCCGTCCTTTGGGGGTCTTGGAGGGGCCACAGAGAGGAGATTTCCCCGGTCTCTGTCCTGGATGAGTGAAATAAACAGAGTCTCCATGTCAGGGACACATGCTGGAGGTCTCTCTCCCGAGAGTGGACGTCCATTGCCTGTAAATTGGTCTAACATTAGGTCTGTCACTTTGGCTAACCGCACCACTGTCTGTCGTCTCCCGCAAGTGGACATCCATTGTCACTTTGGCTAACCGCACCACTGTCTGTCGTCTCCCGCAAGTGGACATCCATTGCCCCTAAATAGGGAGAGGGGATCTGAAAAATTGGAGAAGGGGAAAAGTGTTCGGCGCTTCGGGACGAAGCCCCGAACACTTTTCCCCTCCCCCGTTGCAAGGTACAACGGAGAGGGGAATCCAGACTTCCCCTCCTCCGTTGTAAAAAAACGTTCATGTTTTACAAGCTACCTTCTGCACGAAATCGGAAACCCGGTTTTTGAGAGGACTCAGAAAAAAAACGGCTGTGTAACTTCATGGAGGAATTCATCCGCTGTATGTGCACTTTGGCTCGGATACATTTTGTTGCCTGGAGACCCCCCAGCATGGTTCTTACCAAACTTAAAGTTTTTGAACTGGGCTCTGGAGGAAGGTGAGGGGAGTTGACAGGGGACTTTATCCGCCTTATGGGGCACTATTCTCGGATACATTTCAACACTTTTAGCCCTTTTTGATGGTTCTCCAAAAAATAACTCTGACTTTTTCAGAGTGTGGAGGAAGGTAAGGGGAGTTGACAGGGGACTCAATCCGCCTTATGGGGCACTATTCTCGGATACATTTCAACACTTTTAGCCCTTTTTGATGGTTCTCCAAAAAATAACTCTGACTTTTTCAGAGTGTGGAGGAAGGTGAGGGGAGTTGACAGGGGACTTTACCCGCCTTATGGGGCACTATTCTCGGATACATTTTTTCATTTTCACCCAGTTTTGATGGTTCTCCAAAAAATAACTCTGACTTTTTCAGAGTGTGGAGGAAGGTGAGGGGAGTTGACAGGGGACTTTACCCGCCTTATGGGGCACTATTCTCGGATACATTTTTTCATTTTCACCCATTTTTGATGGTTCTCCAAAAAATAACTCTGACTTTTTCAGAGTGTGGAGGAAGGTGAGGGGAGTTGACAGGGGACTTTACCCGCCTTATGGGGCACTATTCTCGGATACATTTTTTCATTTTCACCCAGTTTTGATGGTTCTCCAAAAAATAACTCTGACTTTTTCAGAGTGTGGAGGAAGGTGAGGGGAGTTGACAGGGGACTTTACCCGCCTTATGGGGCACTATTCTCGGATACATTTTTTCATTTTCACCCATTTTTGATGGTTCTCCAAAAAATAACTCTGACTTTTTCAGAGTGTGGAGGAAGGTGAGGGGAGTTGACAGGGGACTTTACCCGCCTTATGGGGCACTATTCTCGGATACATTTTTTCATTTTCACCCAGTTTTGATGGTTCTCCAAAAAATAACTCTGACTTTTTCAGAGTGTGGAGGAAGGTGAGGGGAGTTGACAGGGGACTTTACCCGCCTTATGGGGCACTATTCTCGGATACATTTTTTCATTTTCACCCATTTTTGATGGTTCTCCAAAAAATAACTCTGACTTTTTCAGAGTGTGGAGGAAGGTGAGGGGAGTTGACAGGGGACTTTACCCGCCTTATGGGGCACTATTCTCGGATACATTTTTTCATTTTCACCCATTTTTGATGGTTCTCCAAAAAATAACTCTGACTTTTTCAGAGTGTGGAGGAAGGTGAGGGGAGTTGACAGGGGACTTTACCCGCCTTATGGGGCACTATTCTCGGATACATTTTTTCATTTTCACCCATTTTTGATGGTTCTCCAAAAAATAACTCTGACTTTTTCAGAGTGTGGAGGAAGGTGAGGGGAGTTGACAGGGGACTTTACCCGCCTTATGGGGCACTATTCTCGGATACATTTTTTCATTTTCACCCATTTTTGATGGTTCTCCAAAAAATAACTCTGACTTTTTCAGAGTGTGGAGGAAGGTGAGGGGAGTTGACAGGGGACTTTACCCGCCTTATGGGGCACTATTCTCGGATACATTTTTTCATTTTCACCCATTTTTGATGGTTCTCCAAAAAATAACTCTGACTTTTTCAGAGTGTGGAGGAAGGTGAGGGGAGTTGACAGGGGACTTTACCCGCCTTATGGGGCACTATTCTCGGATACATTTTTTCATTTTCACCCATTTTTGATGGTTCTCCAAAAAGACAAGTTAGTCTTTTTTCTTCCCCCTTCCTCTTCTGATTTCTCACTGATCGAATGGCAAACGCGACCCGTCATCGGAGGGCCTCCGCCGGCCCGGCCTCGTGCCGGTGCTCTGGCGGTCGGTTCCTCCGAACTGCGGGTTCGACTCTGATGGCCGGGAGGGACGAGGGAAACGTCGGGGGGGTCTGCTGGAGGCTCCTGCTGGAGTCTTGCGTTCACTGGGACCTGGCTCGAAAAACTCGAAACCCTGACTCCAGTGCGGTGTTGCGGCCATGCGCCTCCGGGTACCAGACTCCCCTGCCTCCTCCGTGTTGCGTGGGCTGCGTGGGGGTAACCCTGCGTGTCCGTTACCCTGCGTGTCTCTTACCTCCCAGGCCGACCGATATGAAGCGTTTCCAAGACGAACCGTCTGACTCAGGGGTCCCACCACAGGTTCCGTAGCGGGGTGGAAGTTCCACCTCCCCTCTTTGCCGCGGAATGCAAAACAAACACCTGTTTCTCTCATCCTCCACTGTGGCATAGCGGCCTTAGTCGGCTGCGGCATTCAGCAATTGGCCTTGCTCCGGGCACAGGACCCTACTTCATCAAACTACCTATTTGATCCTGCGTAACAACCACATATATGCTTGTCTGCAAAGACATTGATCGAATGGCAAACGTGACCCGCCATCGGAAGGCCTCCGCCGGCCCGGCTTCGTGCCGGTGCTCTGGCGGTCGGTTCTTCCAAACTGCGGGTTTGACTCTGCTCCTGGGAGCACATATGCTTGTCTGCAAAGAGGGACATGCCTGGTCCCGCCCAGGTGTTCTTCTACAGCTAGTGTCCAGCCAGCTGCGGTATCATCAAATTTGACCCGCCATCGGAGGGCCTCCTCCCCGGGTCCAGCTTCCGGTGCTTGGCGGTCGGTTCCTCCAAACTGTGGGATTGACTCTGCTCCTGGGAGCACATATGCTTGTCTGCAAAGAGGGACATGCCTGGTCCCGCCCAGGTGTTCTTCTACGGCTAGTGTCCAGCCAGCTGCGGTATCATCAACTTTGACCCGCCATCGGAGGGCCTCCTCCCCGGGTCCAGCTTCCGGTGCTTGGCGGTCGGTTCCTCCAAACTGTGGGATTGACTCTGCTCCTGGGAGCACATATGCTTGTCTGCAAAGAGGGACATGCCTGGTCCCGCCCAGGTGTTCTTCTACGGCTAGTGTCCAGCCAGCTGCGGTATCATCAACTTTGACCCGCCATCGGAGGGCCTCCTCCCCGGGTCCAGCTTCCGGTGCTTGGCGGTCGGTTCCTCCAAACTGTGGGATTGACTCTGCTCCTGGGAGCACATATGCTTGTCTGCAAAGAGGGACATGCCTGGTCCCGCCCAGGTGTTCTTCTACGGCTAGTGTCCAGCCAGCTGCGGTATCATCAAATTTGACCCGCCATCGGAGGGCCTCCTCCCCGGGTCCAGCTTCCGGTGCTTGGCGGTCGGTTCCTCCAAACTGTGGGATTGACTCTGCTCCTGGGAGCACATATGCTTGTCTGCAAAGAGGGACATGCCTGGTCCCGCCCAGGTGTTCTTCTACGTCTAGTGTCCAGCCAGCTGCGGTATCATCAAATTTGACCCGCCATCGGAGGGCCTCCTCCCCGGGTCCAGCTTCCGGTGCTTGGCGGTCGGTTCATCCAAACTACGGGTAATCCTGGAGCGGACATAAACAAAGAATGATATTTTACAGGACATGATGGATATGTGTTTTTTCCAGGCTTTTTGGAAATAAACCAAATGTGATTTTGCAGTGCATGATATAGCTCATTTTACCCATGTGATGTTGTGCAGTACATTACTGAGCTCATTTAACGATATTGGTCTACCAGGTGAAGTGGGATGCTGCCATTTCCCAACTGGTCTCCGGAGGAATATAAGGAGAGTTGACAGGGGACTCTGCCCAGTGCTCATGAACCAAATGAGGGGTGTGTTAGAGGGGAAAGGCTCTGGCTGTTTCTGCAGCCTCTGCATCTACCTTCTCTCCCCACCCCGATACCAGCGCGTGCCTGCTGTAAAAGGCAGGTGCACGGGCTCTCACTTCCACTAACTCTGAGCCTGGCTCCCGAGCAGCACGTTCTCCCCGGCAGTCCGCCAGCAGATGAAAAACACCCACCTCTCCGCCTCTTCCGAGGGACGAGGGAACCGCGCGGGGGGGGTCTGCTGGACGTTCCTGCCGGGTGCTCCGTACTGCGTTTCACCGGGACCTGGCTCGAAAAACTCGGAACTCTGACTCCAGTGCGGTGTGGCGGTCTCGCCCTGGCCGTCGACCGTGCTCCTCCGGGTACCTGACTCCCCTGCCTCCTCCGGGGGCAGGTGCGAGGGGTTCAATGCCTCCTCCCCCCGCTGCGGCGAAAGCCGGAGCGGGACGGAGCGCCCGGAGGTACTGTTACCCCCACGTTTTGTACCCAAAACTGTCTTGTGAGTTCGTGGCAGAACCATGAAACAAAAAACAATCAATGTATCGGACCCATCGCCAGTCGCGTTGGTGCGGAGGTGGGACCATTTTAACCAGGTGGTAACCCAAGTCCTCCCCTTGGTCCGTGTTCCCTGCATTGAAGCATCGGACCCATGGTTGCAATCAGCAGTTGGCTAACGCATATAAACGGAGAAACAGAAAACCATTTAAATATAATTCATTGTGTGTGTTTTTGGAAGGATGTTGACCGAATGCCCGGTGTGCAGCCTCCGCTATCTGGCTTTGAATAAGCACCTTAAGCACAAACATGCAGTGCGGAACCTGGATGAAAGAGGCATCATTCTTAAAATGGCCAGTGGTAGAATAAATGTTCGGACCAAACCCTGTCCCATCACAGGGTGTTCGTATGCTGGGAGGAAACTACACCGTCATGTAACTCGTGACCACCCTGAGTTCTCCCGAGATGAGGCACATCAGGTCATGGCAAGGCTGAAGCATAGTGTGGCCCTGCAGTTGCTCCATGACCTCCGAGAGACTAATCCCATCATTGGAATGGCTACATCATTGGATATAGACAATGAGGAGGAATACCCGGTGCACCCTCCACCCTTCTCCCCACATACCGAGTGTGACAAAGAGGACTGCATGCAGGTGAGGCTGGACAATGTGGCATTGAGGGCTCAGAAGGATGCCCTCATTGATGAGGTGAAGACCCTGCGCTCCAGGCTAAAACAGGGTCTAAAACCCAGGAAGCAGAATGCCACTGCTGCTCTGCTTGAGGAAGACGAAGAATGTATACGATTTAAGGGCGTAGCAATCCCAAGTACCCCCGACATGAACTCAGTAGCCTCCGGCAGCAATACCCCTCTCAAGACCCCGGTGAAGACTGTCATGCGGTCCATAGAAGCCTCTGCGAGTGAGACCCTCCTCAAGTCTGTGATGCGGTCCCCAGAAGCCTCCGGAAGCAAGACCCCGGTGAAGACTGTCATGCGGTCCGACAAAGCCTCCGGAAGCAAGACCCCGGTGAAGACTGTCATGCGGTCCGACAAAGCCTCCGGTAGTGAGACCCCTCTCAAGTCTGTGATGCGGTCCCCAGAAGCCTCCGGAAGCAAGACCCCAGTGAAGACTGTCATGTGGTCCCCAGAAGCCTCCGGTAGTGAGACCCCAGTGAAGACTGTCATGCGGTCCATAGAAGCCTCTGCGAGTGAGATCCCTCTCAAGTCTGTGATGCGTTCCCCAGAAGCCTCCGGAAGCAAGACCCCAGTGAAGACTGTCATGTGGTCCCCAGAAGCCTCCTGTAGTGAGACCCCTGTATGCCAGAAGACCCGTGCGTCTGTCTCCAATAAGCTGAAAGCTAATCTGGCTAAGGACTGGCCCTCTTCCCAAAATCAATGGTGCACTGGGAAGGGACTGCGGAATACCATGCGTGAAATCACGTTGCCTAAAAGCATGGAGACGTACATTCAGACATACAGAGGTCATTGTGAGGGTCTTGCACCGACAGTAAAACGGAAAGAGAATTGTATGTCCAATGTCAGCCGGATAAAGAACTTCATAGTATTCATGGCCCATGGTTTTGACCGGCTGTCAGACTGGCTGTTTCTAAAAGACACAAAGAGGGTCCGTGGCTGGAGCAAGTATATTTCAGAGTCGGGCCGGACAGTCACAACATCGCTGTTGTTCCTGAAGACTGTGAACCATTTCCTGAGGTACTTGTCTGCATCAAAGCTCCGGGGGTGCAGGCTCACCCAGTCTGATATGACCAACATCATCAGAGAGGTGAAAGCCAACATTAACGATTTGAAAAAGTCTGTCACTCTCCACCAGTTTAAGGTGAAGAGGGACAAGCTGGATCGTCTGCCGAGCCAGGCGGAGCTTCTCGCCGCCATGGCGGCCGCTGAGAAGCGCATCCCTGATCTCCTTGACCTGATGGCTAGCAATCCGACCTCAATCACCCAGTACCTGCTATATGGCTATCTAACCCTCCATTGGAGCCTCCTGTATGGCCACCGTCCGGGTGTGTATGCAAACATGACCAACACGGAGGTCTTTGAGGCGGACAGAAGGGGCACTGCTGAGGGCTACATCATCCACGTGCAGGATCACAAGACTGCCAAGACATTTGGTGAAGCACAGCTGGTGCTTACAATAAAGGAGTTTAGCTGGGTCATGCGGTGGATGGGGATAAAAGAGGGCTTGTCGGGTCCTCAGAATGAATTCTTCCTTTTCACATCGGGGAAGCAGGCTTCCAAGAACCTGAACGCTCACTTGAAGAGGGCTTGGGCTGATGCTGGGCTAGAAACAGCCGTCACCTTCACCATCTTGCGCACTGCCCTGGCTGACAATATCAAGCATCACCAAGATCCAGAAAGCAGGTCGATTCTGGCTAGGTTTATGTGCCACGACGTAAGCACTGCAGACCGGTTCTACGCGAATACGCCTGGAATAAAGGAGGCATTGAAGATCCGCTCCATGTTCAGGGCGGCGGCAGCAGCTGCAGCAGCATCATCATCAGAAGGAGGTCTACCACCGTCAGCTACCTCCGAAGAGGATTCAGGGGCGGAGAGCAGCGATACCTCTTCTTCAGGACCGATTGGTACTCCTGATGAGGGGAAAGGGGCCGTGGACTCAACCTTTTTTCCCCGGTGCACTGTACAAGTTAGACGGCTAATATGGCCCCCAGGCCCCTGTTAATCATGTTGTTATTATGTTTATTTTGTATACTGTTTTTGTAAAAGTGGTGTGATAATTAAATAAAAAAAAAATTAAAAAACATTAGTATAACCTTGAAGGTTCCCAGGGGCAAATACAGTGCCTGTCATTTTGCAGGATATAATTTAACATGTAACCTCTCCTGGAAATGGACATACTCTGTGCATTTCCAGGAGAGGTTCCATGTTAAATTATATCCTGCAATATCCTCCAAAGAAGGGGTGGTAGTGTCATGAATAAGGCCGAATATGTATGCCGATGTGCGGACGGTAAAGCACCGCAAAATCCACCCCTTTAGGGTAACCAGGGGCATGAAGTTCTGTAGGGTGTGAACATCTGGGTTTAGTCCGAGTGAGGAGTGCTCGAGCGTGGGAGGATGTGTAATGCAGAGGAGGGGAACAAAAGGTGTGTGCAGGAGCAGGGAGAAAAGAGAAAATAAAAAGACTCAAAGTGTTCCACCTTCCAGCAGCAGCAGCAGCGGGCCCGCTCTGTCCGTGGTGCTGAACACCTGCCTGTCTATGTGGAGTACAAAAACAAACAAAGACAAACACCTTTAAGGTCACCAGGGGCGTGAGGTTCTGGTTCTGGCGGTGTGCATGGAGGGGTTTAGTCCGAGTGAGGAGTGCTCGAGCGTGGGAGGATGTGTAAGGCAGAGGAGGGGAACAAAAAAAAACGAATACAAATAAGTTAAAGTGTGAACCTCCAGCAGGGCAGGTGCTGCTGCTGCTGCTGCTGCTGCTGCTGCTGCTGCTGCTGCTGCTGCTGTGAAGGAGGACGAATATTGATGCTTGTGTTCGGACGGTAAAGCACCGCAAAATCCACCCCCCCTTAAAGGTGACCAGGGGCATGAGATTCTGCAGGGTGTGAACATCTGGGTTTAGTCCGTGGGGGAGTGCTTAAGTCCGGGGGCCCGGGGTCTCACGGTGCACGAGGTTATGGAAGTGCAGCAGGGCAGGTGCTGCTGCTGCTGCTGCTGCTGCTGCTGCTGCTGCTGCTGCTGCTGCTGCTGCTGCTGTGAAGGAGGACGAATATTGATGCTTGTGTTCGGACGGTAAAGCACCGCAAAATCCACCCCCCCTTAAAGGTGACCAGGGGCATGAGATTCTGCAGGGTGTGAACATCTGGGTTTAGTCCGTGGGGGAGTGCTTAAGTCCGGGGGCCCGGGGTCTCACGGTGCACGAGGTTATGGAAGTGCCACTGTTGCCGGAGGTCCTTAGTCCGTCCTTTGGGGCTCTGTCAGGGGCTACAGAGAGGTGGTTTTCCCGGTCCCTCTCCTGGAGGTATGAAATAACCTGAGCTCCATGTGAGGGAGCCGTGCTGGAGCTGCTTAGTCCGTCCTTTGGTGGTCTTTGAGGGGCTAATGAGAGGTGTTTTCCCCGGTCTATTTGATGGAAGTCTGACACGAGCAGAGTGTGCATGCTTTGAAACGAATCCACCCACACTTAGCATGCTATTTTAGGGTATAAATCGTACCTTGTCACCATGCACTGTGCTCCCTGGGACGACGCGACCTCCTGTGGGGACACATGAGAACTGCACTCAAATCACTTTGTGCTTTTTAAACAGTTTAACATATTTTTTTCCACATTTAAAAAACGCTTTCTGCCCTGGAAATCATTTCTAATCATTATTACCGTTATGGAGGGGCTGCAGGAACACTTTCCCCGCCTTGCAAACATTTATTCCTGGTTCAAATAATCAATTTGTTCCGCCTGCTTTGCGTCAGCACCTCTGCGGCTGTCGGATTAACACAGATGAATGCACTTTTAACACTCACGCAGCCAGAATTCCTGCTCTTTTCCTGGGTTACAAAGTGAGGTGACGCAGCCTGTCCTCTGAGTCTCCCCGCCTCTCATAGACTTATTTCTGGGTAAAAAAAGCCATGTGCTCCGCCCCCTGGATCTCTGCATGTGTGTGTGTGCCTGTGAGTCTGTGGCTACTGTCCACATGCCCGCATTAGGAGGCACTATTTTCGGATACATTTTCTCATTTTCACCACTTTTCATGTTTTTATTATGTATATTGTTATATTATTATTATTATTATTATTGTATATATGTATACTGTGTATACTGTTTTTGTAAAAATCATGTGATTATTAAATAAATAATAAAACATGAATATAACCTTGAAGTTTCCCAGGGGCAAATACAGTGCCAGGTGTCAGACTATTTAAACAATGTTTACCCAGGATTCCAACACCTTCCCTGGCTTGTAAAATGCGGTGATGCGCCCTGGAGGTATCAGACTATTTTAAACAACTTTTCCCCGCCTTTCAAACACTTGTTCCTGGCTTATAGCCTGTCATTTTGCAGGATATAATTTAACATGGAACCTCTCCCAGGGGCAAATACAGTGCCAGGTGTCAGACTATTTAAACAATGTTTACCCAGGATTCCAACACCTTCCCTGGCTTGTAAAATGCGGTGATGCGCCCTGGAGGTATCAGACTATTTTAAACAACTTTTCCCCGCCTTTCAAACACTTGTTCCTGGCTTATAGCCTGTCATTTTGCAGGATATAATTTAACATGGAACCTCTCCCAGGGGCAAATACAGTGCCAGGTGTCAGACTATTTAAACAATGTTTACCCAGGATTCCGACACCTTCCCTGGCTTGTAAAATGCGGTGATGCGCCCTGGAGGTATCAGACTATTTTAAACAACTTTTCCCCGCCTTTCAAACACTTGTTCCTGGCTTATAGCCTGTCATTTTGCAGGATATAATTTAACATGGAACCTCTCCCAGGGGCAAATACAGTGCCAGGTGTCAGACTATTTAAACAATGTTTACCCAGGATTCCGACACCTTCCCTGGCTTGTAAAATGCGGTGATGCGCCCTGGAGGTATCAGACTATTTTAAACAACTTTTCCCCGCCTTTCAAACACTTGTTCCTGGCTTATAGCCTGTCATTTTGCAGGATATAATTTAACATGGAACCTCTCCTGGAAATGGACATACTCTGCGCATTTCCAGGAGAGGTTCCATGTTAAATTATATCCTGCAAAATGACAGGCAACAACTCTCTTCCAGACGTTTAAAAACACTTTTCCGACTATTTTAAACAACTTTTCCCCGCCTTTCAAACACTTGTTCCTGGCTTATAGCCTGTCATTTTGCAGGATATAATTTAACATGGAACCTCTCCTGGAAATGGACATACTCTGCGCATTTCCAGGAGAGGTTCCATGTTAAATTATATCCTGCAAAATGACAGGCAACAACTCTCTTCCAGACGTTTAAAAACACTTTTCCGACTATTTTAAACAACTTTTCCCCGCCTTTCAAACACTTGTTCCTGGCTTATAGCCTGTCATTTTGCAGGATATAATTTAACATGGAACCTTTCCTGGAAATGGACATACTCTGCGCATTTCCAGGAGAGGTTCCATGTTAAATTATATCCTGCAAAATGACAGGCAACAACTCTCTTCCAGACGTTTAAAAACACTTTTCCGACTATTTTAAACAACTTTTCCCCGCCTTTCAAACACTTGTTCCTGGCTTATAGCCTGTCATTTTGCAGGATATAATTTAACATGGAACCTCTCCTGGAAATGGACATACTCTGCGTATTTCCAGGAGAGGTTCCATGTTAAATTATATCCTGCAAAATGACAGGCAACAACTCTCTTCCAGACGTTTAAAAACACTTTTCCGACTATTTTAAACAACTTTTCCCCGCCTTTCAAACACTTGTTCCTGGCTTATAGCCTGTCATTTTGCAGGATATAATTTAACATGGAACCTTTCCTGGAAATGGACATACTCTGCGCATTTCCAGGAGAGGTTCCATGTTAAATTATATCCTGCAAAATGACAGGCAACAACTCTCTTCCAGACGTTTAAAAACACTTTTCCGACTATTTTAAACAACTTTTCCCCGCCTTTCAAACACTTGTTCCTGGCTTATAGCCTGTCATTTTGCAGGATATAATTTAACATGGAACCTCTCCTGGAAATGGACATATTCTGTGCATTTCCAGGAGAGGTTACATGTTAAATGATATCCTGCAAAATGACAGGCTACAACTCTTTTCCAGACGTTTAAAAACACTTTCCCCGACCATTTAAACATTATTTATGGCTTGTAAAGTGCGGTGATGAGCCCTGACTGTATCAGACTATTTAAAGGGTTACCAGGAGCATGAGAATATCCTCCACAGAAGGGGTGGTGGTGCCGTGAATAAGGCCGAATATGGATACCGATGTGCCGACGGTAAAGCACCGCAAAATCCACCCCCTTTAGGTTAACCAGGGGCATGGAGTTCTGTAGGGTGTGAACATCTGGGTTTAGTCCGTGGGGGAGTGCTTAAGTCCGGGAGTCCGGGGACTCACGGTGTGCAAGGTTATGGAGGTGCCCATGTCAGGGACACATGCTGGAGGTCTGTGGTCCGTCCTTTGGGGGTCTTGGAGGGGCCACAGAGAGGAGATTTCCCCGGTCTCTGTCCTGGATGAGTGAAATAAACAGAGTCTCCATGTCAGGGACACATGCTGGAGGTCTCTCTCCCGAGAGTGGACGTCCATTGCCTGTAAATTGGTCTAACATTAGGTCTGTCACTTTGGCTAACCGCACCACTGTCTGTCGTCTCCCGCAAGTGGACATCCATTGTCACTTTGGCTAACCGCACCACTGTCTGTCGTCTCCCGCAAGTGGACATCCATTGCCCCTAAATAGGGTCAGGGACCGTCTACAAAGTGCAACACTGAAAATAATACTGCAAATAAACTACTAAAACCACCTATTTCCGCAGACTTGCATGTGTAGTTTAAGCAACAGAGGAGTTATTGAGTATAGTATCTTCGTAGACGGTCCCTGACCCCTCCTCTCTCCTCTGGCTGCAGAGAGACACCTGTGTGATTTGTCCAGCTCAGAGGGCGGCGGGTGTGAAGTTGTTTTGATGAAATTGGATTGTGGATAGTTGTTTACCTTATTACGGTAGTTAGTTTCTGTTGAAGCAACGTTTGGTTTATTAGTGTTTGATCCGTGAAGTTCCAATCCTTCAATATAACTATGTGCTGCAACAACCCCTCAGCCCCCGGAATGATTTCATTTTTATTCTCCTAACATAACAGCTTTAATCTTGTAATTATCCTTATAATAAAACATTTCTCCTACATGTAACATAATAATTAAAGTTTAACTGTGAACTGTCCTCACTCCATGTTCGATTAAATGTCATCTTTTTTGTAGCAGTGCTTTCTTCTTCTGAGTCGTGCCTTGGTTCCTGATGAAGTCTCTAACATTCTGCAAAGAGCGACCAGCCAGAATAGGATGCTCTGTAGCTTGGCACTGTCTGCATTCTATCATTGTCGCCAATTTCCCCTTGGCAATGTGTGCATTAAAGTGTCTCAAAACTGCTGCCACCTCTTTTGGAGACCACTTCTGTTTTTTCATTCTGCTGGGATTCCTCTCCACAGCATTTTCAAGTGACTCTACAAACAGAAAAAGAGATTAGTCAATGGTAAACACGTTAACACATATTTTATTTAAGATGTATTATGTTACTTACTAAAACTATAACTACAAATGGGTTTGGGATGAAGCCATCAAACTGTCTTTCCGGCTTTCTTTCTTCCAATTTCTGATATTGTGCTGGTTCTGAACAATAGCATGTAGGGATCAAATGCTAATGCTTGCTCTTTGCCATATCTAAACATCTGTAAGTCTAACTGTGCAGAGCTTGCAGGAATGATTCTTCTGTATGTAGGGTTACGTTTTTTTTTTAAACTTACGCAGCTTAAGGTTAGTATTTGACATAATAATAGTACTTACAGGATCAAGTTTTCTGAGACTTGTATTTCGTCCTCACTATGTTTTTAAATGACTTAACAGGAAAAAGATGCATGTAACAATATAGTTTCAGGAAACCATATTCTTTAAATATTTGGTCATGATAAACTCAAATCTTCCAGTTTAACAGAAAAATGCAGTTCATGGCTTTAACGTTTAATGCTTCACAATAACCTGAACCAGGGTTTAACCTCCATGCTTGAGAAAGTGACTCATTGGTAGTAGCATTTGGTGTATGTGTTGTGTACATTTACCAGGTGGCTCATGCATGTCCCCTCTCCTGCTAGGCTCCTTGTCATTCTCATTTGCATTTGTGTTCAATGCTAGAAAAGAAGAACAAAACATCCATCTTAACCAAGAGATTTGTGTAAATATTCAATCTTCATTTCAGCTATTATGTTATTACATGATTACAAAACCCTCTGTAAAAGGCTTTACAGAGGGTGGTGAAAACTGCACAGCACATCACCAGAATGGAACTGCCCCTGTATATACTATGTTGCATTGTTGGAGGGGATTGGGACGCAATAATTTCACTGCCAGACTACACTTTAGCTTCTGTGCATGTGACAATAAAGCCTTTGAATTGAATTGAAAATGTAAAAGACGGGAGGAAATGTGTGTTGCACTTAATGAATGAATTTGAGTGATTTGGAAAATCATTGGAAAGTGGAGATGGGGATGAATGTTTGAAGGACAATTATCTGACCAGAAAGTAGTCCAAGGTAAAATAAAGCTTTTCAACTCTTGAATATAAATCTGTTGTTGAACCAAAGATGACTAAAAGCCCTCATTTGAGATATACTTGCTAGTTAAAAACTTATCTTCCTTTCATACCTTTAGAAGGGCCTTCTAGGGCGGAATCAATATCTGAAAATGGATAATATAATATTAGAAAACGCATGGTAACCTTCAGTAACATTGCTTAGCCTACATGCAATTACATTAAAATATCTGAGTATACTGAAGGACTGAGGTGGGGGGGCGGTCCTACCATCTGAGGTGCCTGGAGGTTCCTCAACAGGACGCCTTGCTGTCTCCATCCCTGCAAATGTTAGTACAGGTCAATATAATTGGTCATGTGATGTGAACAGGTTGGTGCCAATTCAAATATGAGATAAATCAGTTAAACAGTTCTACTATTTAAGATATTTAAGATGCCCACACAGACTGTGTGGCCATAATCTACTATTCTTATTTGGATTTTAATAATTTGATGTTTGTATATTTACATTCATTTACCCATATTTGTCTTTAGATGTGGGACAGGATCCTCCTCTTTCGCCTCACTGTCTTCACTTTCCCCGATATCAGTCAAGTCCAAGTTATCTGTCAAAATAAAACTTTTAGCATCAAAGACGTTTAGCATTGCAAATTACCATTTTTTAAAATTGTGATAAATCTGAAGCTTGATGAATGCTAAAGTTATAATGATGGATTTCTAAAGGTTGTCTATATATTACATTTTGCTTCAGTAAATGACTGTTCACAGTGCTTGTAATCCTTTAAATAACTTTAAAATAGTAATACCTTCTATTTGAATCTCTTCTAGTGTTTTGCCTTGAAGATCTTGGAGGGACCCTTTCTCCATGGCTAGGAGGAGTTTCGATATTTTTGCCAGCTGGGTTGTTGCCTCTGGGAGCCTGTAATACTGTCTGTGGACACGAATATCGTGTCCTAGGAAGTCAGCAACTTGGTCCAACTCATGGTTATTGAGGTTCAAGACTTGGGACAAAGTTGCAACATGTTTGCGCAACTTTGTCGACCTCAGAAGTTCGGGGTTCTTGGCGCCACATTCATTAGCATAAATCCTCAGACAGTCCTGTCCTCTGTAAGGAGTCAAACATTGAGGTCTTGCAAACAAGAAATAGTTGTCTTCTGGAATTCCACATTATTTTCTTTTGCTTAAGAGTTGTTTTAAAGCATCAACAATGTCTGGTGATAGCAGAACAGCAACTTTGCGCCCTCTTTTCCCCCTAATTTCCACACGACTAAAATGTTTACAAAGTTTTTGTTCAAACTTTGAAAGTCCAACGGCAACATCCTTGTGTAAGGCAGTTGTGTCCCTCTCGAGAAAGCCTTTGACGTGCATTTTTGACACTTCTCCTCCACGTCTTCGGTTGAAGAGTATTATCTTTGCCAGAGTTGCTTTGCAAAGTTTAGCATAGATATGTGGTGATGGCGTTTTTTCTAACTCCTCATATGCTAAACTTGCGGTTTTCTCCAGATGTTGGTGGAGAAGTTGGACGTCTGCTGTAAAAGGCAGAGTAGATGGCTTGTTGAAGTGTGCCTCATGTAAGGTTGTCAAAGCTGTGTGTGAGACAAGTTCAGACCACTTTGAGGTATACAATGTTTGAAAAGTCTGGGTGGACTTTATAAGCTCACTGTCTTCTGCCATCAGAGCTCTGCAGTGTATGATGTCACATATCTTTCGCAATGAGTGGCCCAACTTAAGTGCTAGGCTTGGAGTTTGGTAGAAGTGCTTTTCTTCCTCAAATCCAGACACTCTTTTGACAGCACGGATGACCACATGGAAGTTGGCAGGTCTTACAGCATCCTCAAGGGTTTGTATGGAAAATTCTTTGCGCAGCGTGAGAAGAAGTCTTCCAACTTCTCTGAGTTTCTGTCGAATATAATCGTATTTGGTGGGATCCTGTCCATGTTTGTTGAAGAATGACTGGGCCAGTTGAAGAATGCAGAAGTCGCTGCGGACAGCAGCAGAAACGTCATCATATTTCATCGCAGTTAACAGCTTCCAAACACCTGGTGATATCTGCTGACACAATGTCGACTCCGCCATACTGGCCATTGACAAGACCCTAGTTCTTCCTGACCCTGCATTGGCTCCTACAGGCTTTAAAGAACATATCCGTACATGGCGCCACAGATCTTTCCGAAGATACAAAGCCTGGCAATACATGCAGTGCACATAGTCTTTTGAATCATACCCTTTCTTTGATTTGCGTCTAAGTTTCAGCAAACCGGACCCACTTGTTAAAACCTCTTTATTGTGTTCATACTTCCATTTCTTCCGTAGTTTGTTGAGCATTTTCGTACGTTCTTTTGAGTCCTTTGGGAGTGCTAAAGCTCGAGCAACATCCACATTTGTCTTCTCATGGGTTTTCAAGTGACGTGTACATTTTGACTGTGGTTTTCCACAAATGTAGCAAAACGTTTTGTGGCTTACAGAAGAGGGTTTGTTTGAAAGTAAGCACTGATCTTCAGAAGCTTCGGTTCGTTCCCTAACAGATGTTACGGTAGCATTGTCTTTAGCTTGAACTCCTAATACTAGTGCTTGTTTGGCTTCTCTACAAGTCTTTTCAAGGTGCGCTGTGCTGACGGCATCGTTAGGCAAAGTTTTTTCCTCTTCTTCCATGAAACCTCCTAGAATGTGCCTTTTTTCTGTCTTCTTCGATGCAGACTCACTGCACGACGCTTCAATAGATTGTATTTTAGTAACTTTTTTTGGAGGCTCGATTAACAATTCCAATGAACTATCCGAATAACTGTCTGGATAAGAATCTGGTACATATTCCTCCTCCTCTGATGTAGCTTCATCTGAAGTTGGTTCTTTGAAATCCTGATATAAAGAAATGGAGTATTATTACCATGAGCCTTTAAGTGCACAACTTTAAGATTAATTCAGAGAACCAACTCACAAATTGCTGTGTTTTCAGGTTCATCTTCAATTCTTGATCATAGCAGGATTTGTGCCAGAAGCAGGAGCAAACTGAACAGAGCATTACAAAGTCATTACTATTGAGTTTCAAAAATATTGTACAAGTGAAGTAAGCATTTGACTTACTGACTCACTCTTTTTATTCTCAGAGGCAGATTTAATCACCACAAAGAAGTTGTTGCCCTCTACAAATATAGTATTTTGTAATGTAGCATTTATGTAGTTTGTTCCTTTACTTTTTTATCATCAGTATGAGAATAAAATAGAAATCAATTCCATATTTTAAAAAGCAGGTCAAATTGAAATGATAAACTTCCATTGACAAAAACAACATTCGGACAGAAAAAAATCCATTATAATAAAATGTATGGTTGAGCATTCATGGACACCATTTATTTATCAAAACAAAATACTCACTTTTACATCTCACACCAATCCACTTCAAGGGAGCAAAGGGTCCACGACACCTGGCACATTTGTCCAAGCTTGGTACAACTGAGGAGACCAACTCATGTTTACAGTTCTGTGGACAAAAAACATTGATTATGAAATAACAATAAAAAATACTTTACTCTTGCAATTTAAAACATTGTCTCCGACTTAATTTTAATCTTAAATGGGTTGACAGGTAAGCTAGTGCAGATGTGACTGGAGAAACCATCACTGTTGCAATTAAAATACTAAATGTACTGTAACTTCAATTAAAATAATATTGTCCCCATGTAAATATATCTTAAATAAGCGTCTTGTACATAGCTAAAATTTAACATAATCACAAGAATAACCAACAGCTCCTTGGTTTCTTTTTCCTGGTCAGAAACGTCAAATACAACATTAAAAAAAGGACTTCATTTTCCTTCTCCCCTTTGTAAAAACAACATATTTATCTGATAAATGAACTTCAACACAACATTAATCCAAACGTGTACTTTTTCCGCACAAGAGAGGGAATTACTCCAAGTGTTTGAACATATTATCTACAGGACTGTCTCAGAAAATTAGAATATTGTGATAAAGTTCTTTATTTTCTGTAATGCAATTAAAAAAACAAAAATGTCATACATTCTGGATTCATTACAAATCAACTGAAATATTGCAAGCCTTTTATTATTTTAATATTGCTGATTATGGCATACAGCTTAAGAAAACTCAAAAATCCTATCTCAAAAAATTAGAATAGTTCCTCAGACCAAGTAAAAAAAAAAGATTTATAACAGCAAAACACAATCAAACATTTGAAAATGTCCATTAATGCACTCAGTACTTGGTTGGGAATCCTTTTGCACGGATTACTGCATCAATGCGGCGTGGCATGGAGGCAATCAGCCTGTGGCATTGCTGGGGTGTTATGGATGCCCAGGATGCTTCAATAGCGGCCTTTAGCTCATTAGCATTGTTGGGTCTGGTGTCTTTCAGCTTCTTCTTCACAATACCCCACATATTCTCTATGGGGTTCAGGTCAGGGGAATTTGCAGGCCAATCGAGGACAGTAATGCCATGGTCAGTACACCAGTTACTGGTGGTTTTGGCACTGTGGGCAGGTGCCAGATCATGCTGGAAAATGAATTCCTCATCTCCATAGAGCTTTTCAGCAGACGGAAGCATGTAGTGCTCTAAAATCTCTTGGTACACAGCTGCATTTACTCTGGGCTTGATGAAACACAGTGGACCAACACCAGCAGCTGACATGGCTCCCCAAACCATTGCTGACTGTGGGAACTTCACACTGGATTTCAAGCAACTTGGATTTTGCTCCTCTCCAGCCTTTCTCCAGACTCTGGCGCCTTGACTTCCAAATGAAATACAAAACTTGCTTTCGTCTGAAAAGAGGACTTTGGACCACTGTGCAACTGTCCAGTGCTTCTTTTCCTTAGCCCAAGTCAGACGCCTCTTCCGTTGTCTTGAGTTCAGAAGTGGCTTGACCATGGGAATACGGCTATTGTAGCCCATTTCCCGGACACGTCTGTGAACAGTGACTTTTGATACCTGGACTCCAGCTTCAGTCCATTGTCTTTGAAGCTCCCCCAAATTCTGGAAGCGACTCTTCTTCACAATGCTGTTAAGGCTGCGGTCATCTCTCTTGGTTGTGCAGCGTTTCCTGCCACATTTCCCCCTTCCAACAGACTTTTTGTGGATGTGCTTTGAAACTGCACTCTGTGAACAGCTTGCTCTTTGAGAAATTTCTTTTTGTGTCTTACCCTCCTGATGGAGGGTGTCAATGACGGTCCTCTGGACAGCAGTCAGATCAGCAGTCTTCCCCATACTTGTGATTTAGTTTACTGAACCAAGCTGAGTGTTTTTCAAGGCTCAGGAAACCCTTGCAGGTGTTTCGAGTTAATTAGACGATTCAAGTGATTCGTTGAACACCCTACTAGTATACTTTTTCATGATATTCTAATATTTAGAGATAGGATATTTGAGTTTTCTTAAGCTGTATGCCATAATCAGCAATATTAAAATAATAAAAGGCTTGCAATATTTCAGTTGATTTGTAATGAATCCAGAATGTATGACATTTTTGTTTTTTTAATTGCATTACAGAAAATAAAGAACTTTATCAGAATATTCTAATTTTCTGAGACAGTCCTGTATAAGCAATAAGCAAGTGTGTTAACTAATCAACGGCAACTCTCTCCGTCTTTACTCGCAGCACTACGCCTTTGCAGTAGATCAGCGGTTACTTATTAAAAACGTCCGTATCATTCATAAAATAAAATGATAAATATAAAGGTCTGTGCCATCCGGTACAGCAAATTTGGCACTCCCCAAATGTAATAAAATACTGATAATCCCGCCCAGATTCGTTAATTGTTTATTATAAAGGAGGCAAGACAAATCTGCCATGGACAATGTTGAACCCATAGTGGGACTCAGGTGTCATGGCAGTATCTTCATGCAGAGTCTCAGTGGAAATCTTGGGGATGAAGAAGGACCAAGTTGAATCACTAAACATCCATAGTAGTACACAAATGCTTTAATGGCTCTTGTTGTGAGTTAACACAATCATGTAGAAAGACACTGATTATAGTATGTAATATCTAAAGAGTATGATGATTCAGTTTAACAGTAAGAAGAAAAAAGGCATTGACACACAGTCCTCTTAGTGTCTAAAGCGGTCCAGTAGAGTGATACACAGGACCTGTGTATCGAACCTCACAATTCAAATCCAGTCTACATGGTTTATAACTGGAAATAAACATGTAACTAATACCAATATTGAGTTGTGGTTAACTCACCAGTTGAATGTCATCACAATGGGACTCAGATGTCATGGCAGCTTCTTCATGCAGAGTCTCAGTGGAAATCTTGGGGATGAAGAAGGACCAAGTTGAATCACTAAACATCCATAGTAGTACACAAATGCTTTACTGGCTCTTGTTGTGAGTTAACACAATCATGTAGAAAGACACTGATTATAGTATGTAATATCTAAAGAGTATGATCATTCAGTTTAACAGTAAGAAGAAAAAAGGCATTGACACACAGTCCTCTTAGTGTCTAAAGCGGTCCAGTAGAGTGATACACAGGACCTGTGTATCGAACCTCACAATTCAAATCCAGTCTACATGGTTTATAACTGGAAAGAAACATGTAACTAATACCAACATTGAGTTGTGGTTAACTCACCTGTTGAATGTCATCACAATGGGACTCAGATGTCATGGCAGCATTTTCATGCAGAGTCTCAGTGGAAATCTTGGGGATGAAGAAGGACCAAGTTGAATCACTAAACATCCATAGTAGTACACAAATGCTTTACTGGCTCTTGTTGTGAGTTAACACACAATATCCACCTCATAGTTCAATAACAGGTCATCAAGTCAATGGCCATAATTTAAAATCATCTTATGTATTAATAGCATTTCTTATATAACTGTTCAATTTTTCATGTGACTAACATATTGGACATGGCAGAGCTATGTTTGTTGTGAAAATAGTGTTAAATGATAGATTTACATAGCAGTGATGATACAAGACACCATTCATAATTACCCTGCGTCTCCATGGCCAATCAGAATCGCTGTAGTCATAAGCTATCTCTTGTCCGGGACTGATGTCTTTGAGTGCAAAAAGACAAAGATGGGGCTTTCCATCCACTTTGATCAATTTCATTTTGCAGTTCGGGTTCACATGGTCATCGTTGACAAGTCTCCCTAGGGAGTTGTCCTCTTTGGCAGCATCAACACTGATTGGGCAAGGACACAATTCTAATTACAAACTAACAGTATTACAACCACAGCAAACTAGCATTAGATTAAATACATATAGACAAAACAAGTCTCAAAATGTACACTGTATGCCCAACTTAACATCAATATAGCAGTGTTTGTATGTCTGGGTAACTACACATTTAGAAATAACATTACAATATTTACCTACCATAACTCTTGTCCATTAAAACGAAAGTCGAACATGAAAACCTTGAGTGCATTATGATATAGTTTATGCCGGTTTTCACGTTCAGACTTTGTAATGACTTCCCCTCTGTATTCAATGAGGAAGTCTCCATTTTGAAACGGTCGGCAGCTGAAAACTCCTCGACCTAACAAAGATCAGAGGATGGGTCAGGAGAAGTGATGAGGTTAAACAACAATACACATTTGTCATGCTCATGACAAGAATAGTACACAAAATAGTGACAAAATACTTTTGTCACTCACCTTTGTAGGAATTGATGAATTTCACATCAAATCCATCCTTGTCTTTGCACACGGATGACAAATGTGCAGCCTCTTCTCGCGGTTTAATCTTTGCTCTCCGAGGTCTTGCTGATGTCATATCCGTCATTTTCACTGTTGGTGAGAAAACAGAACCTTTGATTATCTATGCAAGCCATACCACTGAGACAGCTTAATATGTGTAACAATGGCTGATAAGTCACTGCATTTGGCATCTATAAACAAAATAAACTGTTCAACTTCATATTTTCACTGGATGCTTCCCTCAAAATCTCAACCAGTGTTAACGCTGTTATGCTGTATGGGTTTAAATGAACTTTAAATTCAGATGCAGAAACAGATGGCTAACTAACTGGCTGCTTCCAGCAGCTAACAGCTTGAAAAGTGCAGACAAATGTAAGACATGGAAAGCTGTGATTATAAGACGGCAATAACATAGGTAACAGTCAGCAATCACGCTAAATATCTGAGATATTTCATCAACTTAATCAGAGCATAGTTCACTGTTAACGCAGCAACGGGCTAACAGCTATGTCTGTGAAGCATGCTATGTCTGTGAAGCATGCTAATTTTACTTTTAAGTTCCAACTCACATGGAGTTGGAACTTACCAGGATGAATTAAACTCATCAATATTTTCTACAAATGCTTGCTCAATAAATGTATGGAAAAAACTGCCTTAAATAACATTATTTGGAATAAAAAACGCAAATGTAGGCCTACTGACTAGATGAATGCTGACATGTGTCCCCAAATAAGCTAGCATTAGCCGTAGCTGCTAACGTTTTAGCCTAAAACCTGTCATTCCATACAGTTTCAACAAGCTTCCAATATAAAAACAGTGACATGCTTCGAAACAAGAATTAAAAGATAACATTAGCAGTGTCATTTAATTTTTTACACCAGTCCTACCTTGAACTTGTGACGTCTGGGGAATGAAATGCGAATATGGCCTCACTGCCACCGCAGTCCGGGGAGTCCCTCCCCCTTGTGAATTTCCACGGAATGCTGATTCCCAAACGTCAAAATATTATTAAGGGCAAATGTATACATTCATGATTGGATGCATGTAAACAAAGGTAAAGTTACCTTATTAAAAGTAAATTATAACTTATTGTAACATTGAGCTGAGCTCCATGTAATCCGGATACTCTGCCTATTTTTCGGACATATGATGATGCCTGCTCGGCCCGGGCCGGACACTGAAATAATTTTCGTGGTTACCCGCTGGGAACGTGGTGCTCCCTTGCTAAAGCAGTGTTTCCCTTTAATGGAAAAAGGATCAATTTAATATGATTTGAGAGGCTGAGAAGAGTCAGCAATGCCGGTGTTATGCCGTAGATTGAAGCCTTGCCGTAGATTGAAGCCCTGTTCGCGAGGACGCGCATCTTTTGAATGATATATTTATTTCCCATCAGATTAAACAGCAAACGGTTGAATAAATAATGTGCATACAATTGCGAGGAGGCCCGTTTTAAGGACACTTTTCAGATCTGTCACAATCTTCGTATTGGAACAAACTTCCGTTTTTAAGTGTAGTCCCACTCTGTTATGTTCCTCCTTCAGCACAGACAATGACAGGATAATATGTAATTTGTCAGTATAGTCCTATTTCTTAAAACCTTCACTGTTGTTTAAGTGTCTGATACTTGATAACCACGAATAGTAAGCAATTATATAACAGTAATGATGATAATGTCAGACAATGTGTTATTTTCAATCAAGCCTCAAAGATAATTTTTTCAAACTGGCTTCACTCACTTTAATTGCTCCTTTGAATGTGATTGTCCTCTGTGATTTCCTACTCAACACATGTTTGTATTGTAATGCCACTCATAATTTTATTTTTTATTTTATTTTGAAGTGACATTGAATGTTTTGAAAGGTGCCCTAAAATAAAGTGTATTATTGATCTTATATCTGTGCCTCTATCACACTATTAATGTTCCTTATTTTAGACTAGGTTTTTACTGGTGTCAATAGGGAAGATATGCACTGTTCTCTACATAACATGTTCAGCAGAGCAGGTATTTCTCCTGCTAGATATGGCACCCCCCCTACAACTTTGTCCAGGACAGTCACAACGTCACCAAAATCACACTGTTGCCTGTTCCCCTCTAGTGTGTGCTCACAAAAGCATTTTACTCTGGGCCCAGCAGGTACAAAATTAAAGAGGGGCTTCCAAATCCAGCAGAGCAGGTGCTGCCGGATTTGGATCCCCCCCCCCTATATCTTTGTCCAAGATAGTCACAACTTCACCAAAATCACACTGGTGTTTGCTGTTCCCCTCTAGTTTATGCTCACCAAAGCATTCTACTCTGGGCCCAGCAGGTGAAAAACTAAAGAGGGGCTTCCAAAACAACAAGTTTGCATCCCTTAAGGTGCACAAGTTGTTCTTCAATTCAATCATGCTTCATAAGCTTAAGAGCAACAGAAGCACAGCTCCGATGTAAGACGCCATTGTTGTTGTGATGTAGGCTTTACGCCGCGGCGTTAACAGCGACGTGATGACGTAGCTCATACAGGAGGCTCTGGTCAGCGGAAAAGGAAACTGGTTCAACATTGAGAACCAATTGTGAACCGCTGTTGAACCAGCACGGAGCCCGAACGGTTCTCTGTTGCCACTTTCACACCAAACCAGAATGATGGAATCCCTAATTTCCTCTCAATTGTACGTTGAGAAACGTTGTTCTTAAACTGTTGGACTATTTGCTCACGCAGTTCTTCACAAAGTGGGGAACCTCGCCCCATCCTTGCTTGAAAATATTTGACGCTTCTTTTATACCCAATCATGACACTCACCTGTTTCCAGTTCACCTGTTGACCTGGGGAATGTTCCAAACTGGGATTTTTGTAGCATTCCTCAACTTTCCCAGTCTTTTGTTGACACTGTCCCAGCTTTATGAAACGTGTTGCAGTAATCAAATTCAAAATGAAAGAATATTAAACAGTTTATCAGTTTGAATATTAAACATCTTGTATTTGTATTGGATTCAACTGAATATAGGTCAACAACAATTAGAAAAGCATTGTAGTCTGTTTTTATTTATGTTTTACACAAAATCCTAACTTCACCTGAATTTCGGTTTGTAAATGTGTTGGATGGGTAGTGGCTCAGTCATAGGGGGCTTGGACTGGGAGCCGTAGGGTCGCCGGTTCAAGTCCCCGACCAGACCTAAAATATGGAGTGTGGACCACTACTTGGAGAGGTCCCAGTTCACCTCCTGCTCTGCCGTGGTGCCCTTGAGCAAGGCACCGGACACCCTCCTTACCCCCTCACTTTCATTGCTCCCCGGGCGCTGTACACTAGCTGCCCACTAGCTTCCCACTGCTCCTAGTACTAGGCTCCTGGTACTAGGATGGGTTAAATGCAGAGGCCAAATTTCACTGTGTGCTGTGTGCTCTGCATGTGAGACTATTAAAGAGGGTTTCATCCCTCCCAATTCTATTCTAGAAGTATTGCAGAGATGAGTGTCGTATGAGTGGGAATGTTGTTTGCTTTGAGCAAACAAATACAAACAGACGCTAATGAGCTGAAATTAGTCTTACAATCTTAATTCAGCACTCTTTGTCTATGTTTTACCATCCACCTAACACAATACCATTTTCAATATTGTTCTACATATGAGGGGGGGACGGGGAGCGTTGCCTATGGATCAGTCACAATATAAATAAATGCACACATAATGATTCACACATGGTAGAATGAGGATTTACATATACATTTCTCTATCTGCATAAATGTGGTTTGTTTCTAAAAATGTTTTAGATCCACACAAGAATGTTTGTAATAGATATCCACAAGAATTTTAATTCAAGTGTTAGCAATTTTCATTAAAGATATATTTTGTGTTGTTACATTTATATAGAAACTATACAACCTGCATTCACAAACTAGCCTTTCGTGTATGAAATGCAGAGCACTTTATACATAAAAAGCAATAAATATTCATGTGTTGATAAAAAATGTGGATAAATGTGGAATTGTTCACATTTACATAAAACAATACACATTTATGTGTGCAATGATAGATATGTGTTCGGAGAGAGATATGTATATCCTGATTTTACATTTCTGAACCATTTTGTGAGCATTTATTTATATTGAAGGACTACTTTGACAAAACAACATCCACATTTTTACTAAGGGCACACGGTGGTGTACTCTATGTTGGGCATGCATTTTTATATCCAATAACAATAAATAACAAATAAACAATTACATCTGACAATGGAAGTTATGTAATATCCCTGCAGTTAAGATCTTGAGCAGTCTTGGTATAAATTCAGCCTTGTCTAAGAATGAAATAATACAATGGTAAAATGGAGTCAATTCAAAGACAAGACCTCAAAAAAGTGGTCTTGAGACAACGACCGATATGGACTACTAAAACACTGAGTCCCTTAAAGTATATTATCAGATAAAAGCTATAGTAAAGGTGCAATGAAATGTAGGTAGTATTAGACATAATAATAATAATAATAATAATAATAATAATAATAATAATAATAATAATAATAATAATAATAATGATGATAATAATAATAATAATAATAACATAATAATAATTAATAATTATTATGTTATTATTATTATTATTATTATTACAAACACAGCATTTTTCACAGAAACATGAATTGTCAGGACCATCCGGCAGTCAGCCAATCAGAGCTCCTTCTGTGTGAATATTCATGAGCGGGTGCAATACCCAAAACCAGCTGTACGAGCACTGTTCTGACACACAGAAAATACACAATTTCTGGGTTTTGTGAATAAAAAGGTCTTTTTTTTTGGGGGGGGTATTTAAGCTTTCTACACCTATAGAAACACTTCTACGCTTTTAGAATTTGTATTTATTAGCAGGACACCGACCCTGTCCTGTTAATAAAAAATGTCTGGCTAATGTCGGTGTGTATTCATACCAAGAGTCCTCTTAATTAACAAAGGTGCACACACACCCACACACACACACACACACACACACACACACACACACACACACACACACACACACACACACACACACACACACCTCCCGTGTTCCGTTCTTTTTCCTCCCCCTCTTTGCAAGCATGCCACAGCATGGGGCAGATTAGACACTCTGAATTCACTAAATGTACAACTTTTTCTCCATCAAAATGAACTAATGAGACATGAAATAACATCTACAGATCAAGACGAAGCGAATGGAAGCGGTCCCAGCCTCGTAGCTGTGAACAGATGTGATCGCAGGAAAATGCTGTTACAAAGATTTCTCAGTATATCTCCGGGACATTTCCCTGGCTTTCCCACCGTCACAATGGACAAACGAGACATGACATAACATCAACAGATCAAGACGAAGCGAATGGAAGTGCCCCCGGAGTCATAGCATGTGTAAATCGAGACAAAATATCTTTCTCTCCCCCGCCTGATTGCGAGGGGGAGGGGCAGTTTACACACACACGCAGCTGCTGCATGCAGCAACACACACACAGGGAGGAGATGGCAGAGAGAACGCACTCCCCTGAAAACTCCCCTTGAATTCCTCCAGACTCAGAAAATGTAAAAGTTCACTTTTTGGAGATCCATAGAAAAAGGGTGAAAATGGAAAAAAGTATTCGAAAATAGTGCCTCATAATGCGGGTAGAGTCCCTTGAAAACTCCCTTTGAATTCCCCCAGACTCAGAAAAAGTCAAAGTTGACTTTTTGGAGATCCATAGAAAAAGGGTGAAAATGAAAAAAAGTATGCCACAGCATGGATTCGAACACGCGACCAACCGCATCCAGGGGCGTGCATTAACGCAGTGAGCCACTGGACCTGAGTACTCAAACATGCCTACTTGTGCATCTTAGAAACTCTGAATTCACTAAATGTACAACTTTTTCTCCATCAAAATGAACAAATGAGACATTAAATAACATCTACAGATCAAGACGAAGCGAATGGAAGCGGTCTTAGCCTCGTAGCTGTGAACAGCTGTGATTGCAGGAAAATGCTGTTACAAAGATTTCTCAGTATATCTCCGGGACATTTCCCTGGCTTTCCCACCGTCACAATGGACAAACGAGACATGAAATAACATCAACAGATCAAGACGAAGCGAATGGAGGTACCCCCGGAGTCATAGCATGTGTAAATCGAGACGAAACATCTCTCTCTCCCCCGCCTGCTTGCGAGGGGGAGGGGCAGTTTACACACACACACGCAGCTGCTGCATGCAGCAACGCACACAGAGGGAGGAGATGGCAGAGAGAATGCACTCCCCTGAAAACTCCCCATGAATTCCTCCAGACTCAGAAAATGTAAAAGTTCACTTTTTGGAGATCCATAGAAAAAGGGTGAAAATGGAAAAAAGTATTCGAAAATAGTGCCTCATAAGGCGGCTAGAGTCCCTTGAAAACTCCCCTTGAATTCCTCCAGACTCAGAAAAAGTCAAAGTTGACTTTTTGGAGATCCATAGAAAAAGGGTGAACATGAAAAAAAGTATGCCACAGCATGGATTCAAACACGCGACCAACCGCATCCAGGGGCGAGCATTAACGCAGTGAGCCACTGGACCTGAGTACTCAAACATGCCTATTTTTGCATCTTAGAAACTCTGAATTCACTAAATGTACAACTTTTTCTCAATCAAAATGAACAACTGAGACATTAAATAACATCTACAGATCAAGACGAAGCGAATGGAATCGGTCCCAGCCTCGTAGCTTTGAACAACTGTGATCGCAGGAAAATACTGTTACAAAGTTTTCTCAGTATATCTCCGGGACATTTCCCTGGCTTTCCGACCGTCACAATGGACAAACGAGACATGAAATAACATCAACAGATCAAGACGAAGCGAATGGAAGTACCCCCGGAGTCATAGCATGTGTAAATCGAGACGAAACATCTCTCTCTCCCCCGCCTGCTTGCGAAGGGGAGGGGCAGTTTACACACACACGCAGCTGCTGCATGCAGCAACGCACACAGAGGGAGGAGATGGCAGCGAGAATGCACTCCCCTGAAAACTCTCCTTGAATTCCTCCAGACTCAGAAAATGTAAAAGTTCACTTTTTGGAGATCCATAGAAAAAGGGTGAAAATGGAAAAAAGTATTCGAAAATAGTGCCTCATAAGGCGGCTAGAGTCCCTTGAAAACTCCCCTTGAATTCCTCCAGACTCAGAAAAAGTCAAAGTTGACTTTTTGGAGATCCATAGAAAAAGGGTGAAAATAAAAAAAAGTATGCCACAGCATGGATTCAAACACGCGACCAACCGCATCCAGGGGCGAGCATTAACGCAGTGAGCCACTGGACCTGAGTACTCAAACATGCCTACTTGTGCATCTTAGAAACTCTGAATTCACTAAATGTACAAATTTTTCTCCATCAAAATGAACAAATGAGACATTAAATAACATCTACAGATCAAGACGAAGCGAATGGAAGCGGTCCCAGCCTCGTAGCTGCGAACAGCTGTGATCGCAGGAAAATGCTGTTACAAAGATTTCTCAGTATATCTCCGGGACATTTCCCTGGCTTTCCGACCGTCACAATGGACAAACGAGACATGAAATAACATCAACAGATCAAGACGAAGCGAATGGAAGTACCCCCGGAGTCATAGCATGTGTAAATCGAGACGAAACATCTCTCTGGAGGGGCAGTTTACACACACACGCAGCTGCTGCATGCAGCAACGCACACAGAGGGAGGAGATGGCAGCGAGAATGCACTCCCCTGAAAACTCTCCTTGAATTCCTCCAGACTCAGAAAATGTAAAAGTTCACTTTTTGGAGATCCATAGAAAAAGGGTGAAAATGGAAAAAAGTATTCGAAAATAGTGCCTCATAAGGCGGCTAGAGTCCCTTGAAAACTCCCCTTGAATTCCTCCAGACTCAGAAAAAGTCAAAGTTGACTTTTTGGAGATCCATAGAAAAAGGGTGAAAATAAAAAAAAGTATGCCACAGCATGGATTCAAACACGCGACCAACCGCATCCAGGGGCGAGCATTAACGCAGTGAGCCACTGGACCTGAGTACTCAAACATGCCTACTTGTGCATCTTAGAAACTCTGAATTCACTAAATGTACAAATTGTTCTCCATCAAAATGAACAAATGAGACATTAAATAACATCTACAGATCAAGACGAAGCGAATGGAAGCGGTCCCAGCCTCGTAGCTGCGAACAGCTTTGATCGCAGGAAAATGCTGTTACAAAGATTTCTCAGTATATCTCCGGGACATTTCCCTGGCTTTCCGACCGTCACAATGGACAAACGAGACATGAAATAACATCAACAGATCAAGACGAAGCGAATGGAAGTACCCCCGGAGTCATAGCATGTGTAAATCGAGACGAAACATCTCTCTCTCCCCCGCCTGCTTGCGAAGGGGAGGGGCAGTTTACACACACACGCAGCTGCTGCATGCAGCAACGCACACAGAGGGAGGAGATGGCAGAGAGAATGCACTCCCCTGAAAACTCTCCTTGAATTCCTCCAGACTCAGAAAATGTAAAAGTTCACTTTTTGGAGATCCATAGAAAAAGGGTGAAAATGGAAAAAAGTATTCGAAAATAGTGCCTCATAAGGCGGCTAGAGTCCCTTGAAAACTCCCCTTGAATTCCTCCAGACTCAGAAAAAGTCAAAGTTGACTTTTTGGAGATCCATAGAAAAAGGGTGAAAATGAAAAAAAGTATGCCACAGCATGGATTCGAACACGCGACCAACCGCATCCAGGGGCGAGCATTAACGCAGTGAGCCACTGGACCTGAGTACTCAAACATGCCTACTTTTGCATCTTAGACACTCTGAATTCACTAAATGTACAACTTTTTCTCCATCAAAATGAACAAATGAGACATGAAATAACATCTACAGATCAAGACGAAGGTAATGGAAGCGGTCCCAGCCTCGTAACTTTGAACAGCTGTGATCGTAGGAAAATGCTGTTACAAAGATTTCTCAGTATATCTCCGGGACATTTCCCTGGCTTTCCCACCGTCACAATGGACAAACGAGACATGAAATAACATCTACAGATCAAGACGAAGCGAATGGAAGTACCCCCGGAGTCATAGCATGTGTAAATCGAGACGAAACATCTCTCTCTCCCCCGCCTGCTTGCGAAGGGGAGGGGCAGTTTACACACACACACGCAGCTGCTGCATGCAGCAACGCACACAGAGGGAGGAGATGGCAGAGAGAATGCACTCCCCTGAAAACTCCCCATGAATTCCTCCAGACTCAGAAAATGTAAAAGTTCACTTTTTGGAGATCCATAGAAAAAGGGTGAAAATGGAAAAAAGTATTCGAAAATAGTGCCTCATAAGGCGGGTAGAGTCCCTTGAAAACTCCCCTTGAATTCCTCCAGACTCAGAAAAAGTCAAAGTTGACTTTTTGGAGATCCATAGAAAAAGGGTGAAAATGAAAAAAAGTATGCAACAGCATGGATTCGAACACGCGACCAACCGCATCCAGGGGCGAGCATTAACGCAGTGAGCCACTGGACCTGAGTACTCAAACATGCCTACTTGTGCATCTTAGAAACTCTGAATTCACTAAATGTACAACTTTTTCTCCATCAAAATGAACAAATGAGACATTAAATAACATCTACAGATCAAGACGAAGCGAATGGAAGCGGTCCCAGCCTCGTAGCTGTGAACAGCTGTGATCGCAGGAAAATGCTGTTACAAAGATTTCTCAGTATATCTCCGGGACATTTCCCTGGCTTTCCCACCGTCACAATGGACAAACGAGACATGAAATAACATCAACAGATCAAGACGAAGCGAATGGAGGTACCCCCGGAGTCATAGCATGTGTAAATCGAGACGAAACATCTCTCTCTCCCCCGCCTGCTTGCGAGGGGGAGGGGCAGTTTACACACACACACAGCTGATGCATGCAGCAACAAACACACACAGGGAGGAGATGGCAGAGAGAACGCACTCCCTTGAAAACTCCCCTTGAATTCCTCCAGACTCAGAAAATGTAAAAGATCACTTTTTGGAGATCCATAGAAAAAGGGTGAAAATGAAAAAAAGAATGCCACAGCATGGATTCGAACACGCGACCAACCGCATCCAGGGGCGAGCATTAACGCAGTGAGCCACTGGACCTGAGTACTCAAACATGCCTACTTTTGCATCTTAGAAACTCTGAATTCACTAAATGTACAACTTTTTCTCAATCAAAATGAACAACTGAGACATTAAATAACATCTACAGTTCAAGACGAAGCGAATGGAAGCGGTCCCAGCCTCGTAGCTGCGAACAGCTGTGATCGCAGGAAAATGCTGTTTCAAAGATTTATCAGTATATCTCCGGGACATTTCCCTGGCTTTCCCACCATCACAATGGACAAACGAGACATGAAATAACATCAACAGATCAAGACGACGCGAATGGAAGTACCCCCGGAGTCATAGCATGTGTAAATCGAGACGAAACATCTCTCTCTCCCCCGCCTGCTTGCGAGGGGGAGGGGCAGTTTACACACACACACAGCTGCTGCATGCAGCAACGCACACACAGGGAGGAGATGGCAGAGAGAACGCACACCCCTGAAAACTCCCCTTGAATTCCTCCAGACTCAGAAAATGTAAAAGTTCACTTTTTGGAGATCCATAGAAAAAGGGTGAAAATGGAAAAAAGTATTCGAAAATAGTGCCTCATAAGGCGGGTAGAGTCCCTTGAAAACTCACCTTGAATTCCTCCAGACTCAGAAAAAGTCAAAGTTGACTTTTTGGAGATCCATAGAAAAAGGGTGAAAATGAAAAAAAGTATGCCACAGCATGGATTCGAACACGCGACCAACCGCATCCAGGGGCGAGCGTTAACGCAGTGAGCCACTGGACCTGATTACTCAAACATGCCTACTTTTGCATCTTAGAAACTCTGAATTCACTAAATGTACAACTTTTTCTCCATCAAAATGAACAAATGAGACATTAAATAACATCTACAGATCAAGACGAAGCGAGTGGAAGCGGTCCCAGCCTC
This sequence comes from Notothenia rossii, assembly GCF_949606895.1. NCBI lineage: Eukaryota > Metazoa > Chordata > Actinopteri > Perciformes > Nototheniidae > Notothenia > Notothenia rossii. The sequence goes on from NW_027639883.1 coordinate 264,271, forward strand.
GTAGCTGTGAACAGCTTTGATCGCAGGAAAATGCTGTTACAAAGATTTTTCAGTATATCTCCGGGACATTTCCCTGGCTTTCCCACCGTCACAATGGACAAACGAGACATGAAATAACATCAACAGATCAATACGAAGCGAATGGAGGTACCCCCGGAGTCATAGCATGTGTAAATCGAGACGAAACATCTCTCTCTCCCCCGCCTGCTTGCGAGGGGGAGGGGCAGTTTACACACACACACAGCTGCTGCATGCAGCAACGCACACACAGGGAGGAGATGGCAGAGAGAACGCACTCCCCTGAAAACTCCCCTTGAATTCCTCCAGACTCAGAAAATGTAAAAGTTCACTTTTTGGAGATCCATAGAAAAAGGGTGAAAATGGAAAAAAGTATTCGAAAATAGTGCCTCATAAGGCGGGTAGAGTCCCTTGAAAACTCCCCTTGAATTCCTCCAGACTCAGAAAAAGTCAAAGTTGACTTTCTGGAGATCCATAGAAAAAGGGTGAAAATGAAAAAAAGTATGCCACAGCATGGATTCAAACACGCGACCAACCGCATCCAGGGGCGAGCATTAACGCAGTGAGCCACTGGACCTGAGTACTCAAACATGCCTACTTGTGCATCTTAGAAACTCTGAATTTACTAAATGTACAACTTTTTCTCCATCAAAATGAACAAATGAGACATTAAATAACATCTACAGATCAAGACGAAGCGAATGGAAGCGGTCCCAGCCTCGTAGCTGCGAACAGCTGTGATCGCAGGAAAATGCTGTTACAAAGATTTCTCAGTATATCTCCGGGACATTTCCCTGGCTTTCCGACCGTCACAATGGACAAACGAGACATGAAATAACATCAACAGATCAAGACAAAGCGAATGGAAGTACCCCCGGAGTCATAGCATGTGTAAATCGAGACGAAACATCTCTCTCTCCCCCGCCTGCTTGCGAGAGGGAGGGGCAGTTTACACACACACGCAGCTGCTGCATGCAGCAACACACACACAGGGAGGAGATGGCAGAGAGAACGCACTCCCCTGAAAACTCCCCTTGAATTCCTCCAGACTCAGAAAATGTAAAAGATCACTTTTTGGAGATCCATAGAAAAAGGGTGAAAATGAAAAAAAGAATGCCACAGCATGGATTCGAACACGCCACCAACCGCATCCAGGGGCGAGCGTTTTTTTTTTTTCTTTCTTTTTTTTTTTCCTTTTTATTATTTATGATCAAAATGTTTTCACACAGATTAAACAAACACTCACATTGCATAACCAATCCCCCAAAAAGAAGAGGACCCCAATGCATTTAATACAAAGTATACATCACAGTCCTATCTTGTCTTTCACTTCCCCGACATTCCTAATCCACCATTCTTTTACATTTATTCCCCTTTCACAGGTCATCATTCCTTATTTTTCAAAATTATACTTAAGCTTTCCATCATTCACTTCTATCAGTGTACAACCATCAACATGTTCTTTCATGAACATCTCATTATCTTTGTACACATATAACATTCCAACAACCTTCATTATATTCCTCTTCATAATTCCCCACACTCCATCAACTCTCCCCTCATAGTGTGCTACATTCCTTCTTATTTTCACCGCATATCTTGCCTGGCTTAAACATAGATTTAACATATCAACATTGCACCCATCCCTTCTCCCACTCAACCCAAACAACCACAATTCTTTCCACTCTAGACATTTTAACACCCCTTCATCCCAGCACCTGCATATCAATTCTTTTATTTTCCCAAAGAACCCCCTTAATTCCCCACACTCAAAAAACTCATGCATATAATTCTCCACTCCCACCTTACACACATCACATTCTCTCTTAACCTCTTTGTCAAACATACTTATTATTAAATTGTTGAACACCCTGTTGTGCCTTAAACAGAAATCAAAGTGCTCGCCCTTCACACTATTCCCTTTCACTCTCAGATTCACCCACATCTTTTTCACATCCATTCCCCCCATCACCTTTTCCCATACCTTTTCTGATGCTGGTCTCCTTGCATCCCCCTTCCCAAGGATTTTGTATATCCTTTTCGTGCTAAGGTCTCCCAGCTTCACCCCTTCACCCACATATAGCGCTACCTCACTTTCGCCCCCTCCCACCGTCTTGCTCTCCACCATCCTCCTCCATTCCACCGGCATCCCCTCTTTGATGCTCTCCATCATGCCTTCCGCTGTCCTTCCCCCCATTAACAGATCCTTTTCCCTTGTCCCATCAACAATAACTTGAGCCCTCATGAACCCCGGAACATACTCATAGACTAGGTCTCTTATTACCCTAAATCCAGCCCTCCACATTGGTAAATTAAATAATACTTCCCCCTCTTTCATTATCCGATAGTTTTGGAATATGGGTTGTTTCCATACCTGCTGCGCATTCTCACATTCATACTTCACATTCCCCAAGAACTCTCCCCACGCATTCATCACCTCCCTTTGAAAATCATTCATTCCATTCATCCACCCTTTCTTAAAGCGCATAAATATCCCACTGTCCCCACACCCCCCTCCTGTATTTATACTGTCTCTCAAAAATTCTTTCCACACATGCTTATTTCCCTTATTTAGATATTTTATCATCGTTTTAACCCTCATTGCTTTCATCTTCCTTTCCACATTTATTAGTTTTAGCCCCCCATCTTTATAGTCATTCTCTAGAACCTCCCTAGCTATCCTCACTCCCTTCCCCTCCCACATGAACTCACTCACTATTTTATTTACCTTTTGTATTACTCTGTCTGGCACCTCCATTACACTCATTACATAAACTAGCTTGCTCATGATGAGACCATTTACTACTATAACTTTCCCCCTCAGTTTTAATCTCCTCAGTTTCCAGAAGCTTAGGGTCTTTTTTAAACTACCCACCACTCCCTCATATTGCACATCCCTCCCCTCTCTGTCCTTCAAACCCACATTAATACCCAGTACCCTAATATATTCCTTATTCTCTTTTAAACCTAACTCCTCTCTCCCTACATCACCCTTTCCCAGCACCATGTACTCTGACTTTTCCATATTAATTTTAGCCCCTGAAGCTCTTCCATATATCTCCACACTCTCTAAGACCCCTCTTACACTTTCCATGTCTCTTACGGTGATTGTAGTATCATCCGCATATTGGAATACTACACTTATCCCTCCCCCCGGCACCATCACCCCCTTTACCCTCTCATTATGTTGTAGCAAAGCCGCAAGGGGCTCCGCTGATAATGCATAGAGCATCGCCGATAGAGGGCATCCCTGCCGGACGGATCTCCCTAACTTAAATACATGTGTGATGATCCCATTAACCTTAACGCAACTCATGGCTTTCCTATATATTCTCCTTATCCACCCAACAAACCCCCTCCCAAACCCTGCTTTTACCAAAACCCTGAATAAATAAACGTGATTAACCCTATCGAACGCCTTGTTCAGATCTAAGCTTACCAACACCCCTCCTTCTCCACCCTTCATATGATTTACCGTGTCCCTAATACTACAAACTGTGTCACATATATCCCTTCCAGGAATACTATATGCCTGGGTGCTCCCCACCACCGCACCAATAACCCTCTTCATTCTATTGGATAACACCCGTGCTATAATCTTATAATCCCCATTCAACATACTTAACGGCCTATAGTTCCCTAATTTATCCCTACTACCCTTTTTGTACAATATGCTAATCACCCCTGTTGATAATCCGTCCGGCAGTTCATCCTTCTCTTCGAAGCTCTTAAACAACTCCTTCAACATTGGGACTAGCACAGCCTTAAATTCCATGTAGAACTCCGCAGTTAGGCCATCTAGTCCCGGGCTTCTATTTTTGCCCATGCCATCTATTGCTGCCTCTATTTCCTATTTTCCCATCTCCCCTTCGCACAACTCTCTTCCTTCTTCTGTCAACACCGCCCTCATGCTCCCCAGAGTCTTTTCCAGGCTCTCTTTTTCATTAACTTCCTCCTGGAAGAGCTCTCTATAAAACTCTTCCACCCTCTTAACTATCCCTACTAAGTCTTTAATAATCTCACCCCCCTTACCCTATTTAGGGGCAATGGATGTCCACTTGCGGGAGACGACAGACAGTGGTGCGGTTAGCCAAAGTGACAATGGATGTCCACTTGCGGGAGACGACAGACAGTGGTGCGGTTAGCCAAAGTGACAGACCTAATGTTAGACCAATTTACAGGCAATGGACGTCCACTCTCGGGAGAGAGACCTCCAGCATGTGTCCCTGACATGGAGACTCTGTTTATTTCACTCATCCAGGACAGAGACCGGGGAAATCTCCTCTCTGTGGCCCCTCCAAGACCCCCAAAGGACGGACCACAGACCTCCAGCATGTGTCCCTGACATGGGCACCTCCATAACCTTGCACACCGTGAGTCCCCGGACTCCCGGACTTAAGCACTCCCCCACGGACTAAACCCAGATGTTCACACCCTACAGAACTCCATGCCCCTGGTTAACCTAAAGGGGGTGGATTTTGCGGTGCTTTACCGTCGGCACATCGGTATCCATATTCGGCCTTATTCACGGCACCACCACCCCTTCTGTGGAGGATATTTTCATGCTCCTGGTAACCCTTTAAATAGTCTGATACTGTCAGGGCTCATCACCGCACTTTACAAGCCATAAATAATGTTTAAATGGTCGGGGAAAGTGTTTTTAAACGTCTGGAAGAGAGTTGTAGCCTGTCATTTTGCAGGATATCATTTAACATGTAACCTCTCCTGGAAATGCACAGAATATGTCCATTTCCAGGAGAGGTTCCATGTTAAATTATATCCTGCAAAATGACAGGCTATAAGCCAGGAACAAGTGTTTGAAAGGCGGGGAAAAGTTGTTTAAAATAGTCGGAAAAGTGTTTTTAAACGTCTGGAAGAGAGTTGTTGCCTGTCATTTTGCAGGATATAATTTAACATGGAACCTCTCCTGGAAATGCGCAGAGTATGTCCATTTCCAGGAGAGGTTCCATGTTAAATTATATCCTGCAAAATGACAGGCTATAAGCCAGGAAAAAGTGTTTGAAAGGCGGGGAAAAGTTGTTTAAAATAGTCGGAAAAGTGTTTTTAAACGTCTGGAAGAGAGTTGTTGCCTGTCATTTTGCAGGATATAATTTAACATGGAACCTCTCCTGGAAATGCGCAGAGTATGTCCATTTCCAGGAGAGGTTCCATGTTAAATTATATCCTGCAAAATGACAGGCTATAAGCCAGGAAAAAGTGTTTGAAAGGCGGGGAAAAGTTGTTTAAAATAGTCGGAAAAGTGTTTTTAAACGTCTGGAAGAGAGTTGTTGCCTGTCATTTTGCAGGATATAATTTAACATGGAACCTCTCCTGGAAATGCGCAGAGTATGTCCATTTCCAGGAGAGGTTCCATGTTAAATTATATCCTGCAAAATGACAGGCTATAAGCCAGGAAAAAGTGTTTGAAAGGCGGGGAAAAGTTGTTTAAAATAGTCTGATACCTCCAGGGCGCATCACCGCATTTTACAAGCCAGGGAAGGTGTCGGAATCCTGGGTAAACATTGTTTAAATAGTCTGACACCTGGCACTGTATTTGCCCCTGGGAGAGGTTCCATGTTAAATTATATCCTGCAAAATGACAGGCTATATGCCAGGAAAAAGTGTTTGAAAGGCGGGGAAAAGTTGTTTAAAATAGTCTGATACCTCCAGGGCGCATCACCGCATTTTACAAGCCACGGAAGGTGTCGGAATCCTGGGTAAACATTGTTTAAATAGTCTGACACCTGGCACTGTATTTGCCCCTGGGAGAGGTTCCATGTTAAATTATATCCTGCAAAATGACAGGCTATAAGCCAGGAAAAAGTGTTTGAAAGGCGGGGAAAAGTTGTTTAAAATAGTCTGATACCTCCAGGGCGCATCACCGCATTTTACAAGCCACGGAAGGTGTCGGAATCCTGGGTAAACATTGTTTAAATAGTCTGACACCTGGCACTGTATTTGCCCCTGGGAGAGGTTCCATGTTAAATTATATCCTGCAAAATGACAGGCTATAAGCCAGGAAAAAGTGTTTGAAAGGCGGGGAAAAGTTGTTTAAAATAGTCTGGTACCTCCAGGGCGCATCACCGCATTTTACAAGCCAGGGAAGGTGTCGGAATCCTGGGTAAACATTGTTTAAATAGTCTGACACCTGGCACTGTATTTGCCCCTGGGAGAGGTTCCATGTTAAATTATATCCTGCAAAATGACAGGCTATAAGCCAGGAAAAAGTGTTTGAAAGGCGGGGAAAAGTTGTTTAAAATAGTCTGATACCTCCAGGGCGCATCACCGCATTTTACAAGCCACGGAAGGTGTCGGAATCCTGGGTAAACATTGTTTAAATAGTCTGACACCTGGCACTGTATTTGCCCCTGGGAGAGGTTCCATGTTAAATTATATCCTGCAAAATGACAGGCTATAAGCCAGGAAAAAGTGTTTGAAAGGCGGGGAAAAGTTGTTTAAAATAGTCTGATACCTCCAGGGCGCATCACCGCATTTTACAAGCCAGGGAAGGTGTCGGAATCCTGGGTAAACATTGTTTAAATAGTCTGACACCTGGCACTGTATTTGCCCCTGGGAGAGGTTCCATGTTAAATTATATCCTGCAAAATGACAGGCTATAAGCCAGGAAAAAGTGTTTGAAAGGCGGGGAAAAGTTGTTTAAAATAGTCTGATACCTCCAGGGCGCATCACCGCATTTTACAAGCCAGGGAAGGTGTCGGAATCCTGGGTAAACATTGTTTAAATAGTCTGACACCTGGCACTGTATTTGCCCCTGGGAGAGGTTCCATGTTAAATTATATCCTGCAAAATGACAGGCTATATAAGCCAGGAAAAAGTGTTTGAAAGGCGGGGAAAAGTTGTTTAAAATAGTCTGATACCTCCAGGGCGCATCACCGCATTTTACAAGCCAGGGAAGGTGTCGGAATCCTGGGTAAACATTGTTTAAATAGTCTGACACCTGGCACTGTATTTGCCCCTGGGAAACGTCAAGGTTATATTCATGTTTTATTATTTATTTAATAATCACATGATTTTTACAAAAACAGTATACACAGTATACATATATACAATAATAATAATAATAATAATAATATAACAATATACATAATAAAAACATGAAAAGTGGTGAAAATGAGAAAATGTATCCGAAAATAGTGCCTCCTAATGCGGGCATGTGGACAGTAGCCACAGACTCACAGGCACACACACACATGCAGAGATCCAGGGGGCGGAGCACATGGCTTTTTTTACCCAGAAATAAGTCTATGAGAGGCGGGGAGACTCAGAGGACAGGCTGCGTCACCTCACTTTGTAACCCAGGAAAAGAGCAGGAATTCTGGCTGCGTGAGTGTTAAAAGTGCATTCATCTGTGTTAATCCGACAGCCGCAGAGGTGCTGACGCAAAGCAGGCGGAACAAATTGATTATTTGAACCAGGAATAAATGTTTGCAAGGCAGGGAAAGTGTTCCTGCAGCCCCTCCATAACGGTAATAATGATTAGAAATGATTTCCAGGGCAGAAAGCGTTTTTTAAATGTGGAAAAAAATATGTTAAACTGTTTAAAAAGCACAAAGTGATTTGAGTGCAGTTCTCATGTGTCCCCACAGGAGGGCGCGTCGTCCCAGGGAGCACAGTGCATGGTGACAAGGTACGATTTATACCCTAAAATAGCATGCTAAGTGTGGGTGGATTAGTTTCAAAGCATGCACACTCTGCTCGTGTCAGACTTCCATCAAATAGACCGGGGAAAACACCTCTCATTAGCCCCTCAAAGACCACCAAAGGACGGACTAAGCAGCTCCAGCACGGCTCCCTCACATGGAGCTCAGGTTATTTCATACCTCCAGGAGAGGGACCGGGAAAACCACCTCTCTGTAGCCCCTGACAGAGCCCCAAAGGACGGACTAAGGACCTCCGGCAACAGTGGCACTTCCATAACCTCGTGCACCGTGAGACCCCGGGCCCCCGGACTTAAGCACTCCCCCACGGACTAAACCCAGATGTTCACACCCTGCAGAATCTCATGCCCCTGGTCACCTTTAAGGGGGGGTGGATTTTGCGGTGCTTTACCGTCCGAACGCAAGCATCAATATTCGTCCTCCTTCACAGCAGCAGCAGCAGCAGCAGCAGCAGCAGCAGCAGCAGCAGCAGCAGCAGCAGCA